>NC_135861.1:31453461-31753461 GCF_031162955.1 Sander vitreus | reverse complement strand
CACGGTCTTTTTAGCCAGGGGCTGGTTTTTCGTGGCCACAGTGAACATGCTGGGCTGGGAGCCCCTGACTCTAAAGAGGAGAATTTCTTAGAGCTCCTGAAGTTGCTGGCTCACTACGACTCCATCCTCGAGCAGCACGTGAATAACCCGGTCAGCAGAGTGACATACCTCAGTCACCAGTCCCAAAACAAGCTCATTGCAGCTCTTTCCAAAGAGATACTGAGCACAATAATTGATGAGATAAAGTCAGCAAAGTTTTTCTCAGTTATTGTAGATTCCACCATAGATATAACGAGAATGGATCAGTTTTCTCTTTCACTCAGATATGTCACCAAAACAGGCAGCAGCTTTGAGAGCTTTATTAAATTTGAGGAAAATACCGGAGGAGGAACAGGAAATCATGCAAATAGAAAGAACTGTTCTTACGCTGAAAAGCCTTTCTGACACAAGGTGGACCTCCAGGAAGCAGGCCACAGAAGCGGTGATACAGAGCCTCCCAGCAATTCTCAAAAATGGTAAGAAAGAAAATCATCTAAGAATTCATATTTTAGTTATGAATAAGTCATTCAGAATGTTATAAATCAGTTTTACTCAAAGTTTTCATCCCAGTTGAGTTTTCATGTAGCACATTTCGCCTACCTATGGAGTTGTAAACAAACGTGTTCAATACAGTATAATAGTGCCGTGTCAATTATATAGCGTGGCACTGATTGAGCGCACTTGGCCTGTTCAGCACCATCGCTGTCCATCGGCTGGTGCTGAAACATTTTTACTTGACTGGCAAACTGCTTTTTTTGTTTGTTTGTCAATACAAACTTGTCAAAACATTTGGCTTTTCTTTGTGTTTTATTTGACATATAAGGTTACTTGGCTCAACAAGTGACACATCATAACATATGCATTCATCAGATAATTTACTGTTTTTATTTAACGGTTTTAATTTTAAAATGACTTGGTAGCAGAGGGCCCCATGATGAAGCTCCGCCCCCCAGCTGTACTGAGAGTCTAGCTCCACCCCTGCCTATGGAGATTCGATGAGAGACGGAAAATCTCCTTCACCAGGACCCCCCCCCCTTTAGTACCACGAAGATACTATTCAGCTCAAACTCGACCGGCGAGGTGAGGCTGTGGATTTCTCGGCAGTGCTGCGAAGTGTCATCCTTTCAGTAACGAAGGCTACTAGTGGAAAGACGGGGTGTGTCGGGCTGCATTCGCTTATATCCTCCTTGTTCGCCTAGCGGTGAGCATGGTGCGTTCAGGTGGCTTCAATGAGCCAATGGGACGCCAGGAACCCCGCCGCCTGGCGGCCGTCCCTGGTGCGTTCAAAGGGTCTCATCCAATGGAGCGCCAGTGAAACCTGAGCCTGTCTGTCCTTTTGTAAACTTTTCACGTCGAAGTGCGAAGTTGTAGGCTTCTGGTTTGACTGAGGGCCTATCCCTTTGTCTGAGAGCCACGTGGCGGCCTCCTGTGCCCCGTTTGTCTTGTGGTCACAGGCTCTCTGCTCAAGATCAGTTTAAGCGCATTGTTTGGTTCCAACACTTATAATAGTTTTTGTGATGAAACCCATCTAGCATCAAAGGTAACTTCTACTGACAAAGGTGGGAATATGTAGATGTAGTGGTAGAGCAGAATGTCTCACCTGAAGAACTTCATTATAGATGTCCCTTCTTTTGTTGTAAGAGTTACTAATCGTGAACAGAGCACACATTCCTCCCAATATGGTGTTTTCCAACCATGTTTGCTGGGTCATGACTTTGCCTTTTGACTGCATTGTCAATGTAGCCACTCTCACATCTGCCCCTGTGATATACCGGAAACGTCCCTATAATGTAATCATCATAACAATCATTTTCCTGTGTTTATGCACGGCTCCTGTTTAGATTATCAAGAAATAATCTAACATTTATGAATACATTTAGAAAAACATGCAAATGGGAAGTAAAATCAGACTACCCCAAAATACACAAGACACACAATACACAAGAAATTAAGGGAACACTTCAATCATACATTGGTACACAGTAAAGAGGCAATTGTTTGATTTTGTAATAACTGTCTGACGTTCAGTGAATGTAGTTTGAGAAAGGAGAAATGGGTGGAAGGTTTCAAAAAATGTGTTTTAGCAATTGTGAAAAAATGCAATTGTTACCTTAATTTTTTTAGCAGCCTATTTAAAAAAAAAAGAACTATAATACATTTCATTAACATAATTTGTAGACTTACCCTTCCAAAGATTTTGAATCTGGAAGATGAAGAGAAAGTCAGAATTTGACTATTTAAAAAATCAAGATTTATAAAGACATTTCGGTTACGCTTTTACTTGAAGGTATCTACATAAGAGTGACATGACACTGTCATGAACGTGTCATGAACATCTCCAACCCCCAAAAAACGTTTTTGCATCTTCTCTAACCTCCTATATTCCCCCAGTCCCCCTCCTCCGTCCTACCAACCCACTTTGTCAACTATTTTGTAAAAACGATAGATGACATACGCTCTTCATTCTCCACCACACTTCCTGAAATCATCTTACCATCCATCACATCCAGTACTCTTTCCTCTTTCACCCCTCTATCTCCAAATCAAATTCTTACTTTGATTACCTCCGCCCGCCCAACCACCTGCCCCCTTGATCCTATCCCTTCTCACCTTCTCCAGTCTATTGCTCCTGACCTTCTTCCTTTCCTCACCCATCTCCTTGTCAACTGGCTGTTTCCCCAACGCCCTCAAAAAGGCAAGAGTAAGCCCACTACTCAAAAAAACAACACTTGACTCGTCTGAGTTAAATAACTACAAACCCGTCTCCCTTCTTCCATTTTTATCCAAAACTGCCCTCCTTGCTGTCACTGAGCAGCTTCACATCGCTAGAGCAACCTCTCTCTCTTCCGTCGTCATCCTTCTGGCCTTTCTGCTGCCTTTGACACAGTGAACCACCAGATCTTCATTTCGACACTCCAGGATCTGGGTGTCTCAGGCTCTGAGCTCTCTTTGCTCACATCTTACCTGACAGACTGAACCTACAGGGTAACTTGGAGAGGATGTACCTCAGAACCTTGCCCACTAAAAACTGGGGTTCCTCAGGGATCAGTCCTGGCTCCCCTCCTCTTCTCTCTGTACACCAACTCTCTCGGGTCTGTCATTCACTCGCATGGCCTTTCTTATCATAGCTACGCAGATGACACCCAACTAATTCTCTCCTTTCCGGAGTCTGAAACTCAAGTAGCAGCACATATCTCGACCTGTCTGACTGACATTTCTTCTTGGATGTCCATACACCATCACTATGGCCGAAAGCCTACGCATCTCCCGCCAAAGGCTAAAAACACATCGCTTCCGACTACACCTTGGGCAAACATTAAAAAAAAGAAAAGAATTATATATAATTTCTTGAAGCTGAACTTTCATATGGCTCTTTGTAGTTTTGCTTATTTAAAGATAATGTACTTGCACTTACTACTTGTTGTCTGGAGTTTGCACCTTCAGGGTTGAAAGCACTTAATTGGAAGCTAAGCTAAGCTAAATGACATGTAATGTAATGTAATCTGTAAACTGTACATACAGTGGGTACGGAAAGTATTCAGACCCCTTTAAATTTGTCACTCTTTGTTCAATGCATTCTTATGCCATAAAAGCCTAAACTATTTTATGACTTAAGCTTAACTGTTATGGGTTGGTGTGTTTTATCTTATTTTGGTAGTCTGTTTCTTTTCTGTATTTTGCTCAGTTTCCTGTTTTATTGTGATAGTTTGATTTTCTGTCTTGTCTAGTCTGGTTTTACTTTGTCTTGTGTTTTCCCGCCTTTTTTCCCAGCCCTAATGTGTTTCACCTGTTTCCCAGCCCTTGTGTCACCTGTCTTGTGTTACCTCGTTACCCTGTGTATTTAGTCTTTGTGCTCCCTTTGTCCTGTGTCAGATCATTGTGTGTGTTTCGTCTCCAGTTTGTTTTCCTGAGTGTTAGTCTTCCCTGTTAGTCTTAGTGTTTCTGTTTTTGACTTGGACTTTTGGATTACCTTTTTGCCTGCCTTTTCCAGGACTCCTTTGATTTTGTATGTTTTTATGTTTTATTAAATCATCAAACGATCCTCTGCTTCCGTCTCTGCATTTTGGGTCCGCCATTCACCAACCCTCCCCAACATTAACTTTCTGTGCATCAGAGGTCACCCAGAGTACTTTTAACCACCATGCAATTTTAACTGTCAGCTACTTTTATTCTATGATTGGTATAAGTGGATATCATGAGGGCAAAAGCGTATGGACTTTTTTTTTTAAAAATTTAGATATTTTGTCCACTGTATAAGTTATAATTAGGGCTGTCAATCGATTAAAAAATGTAATTGAATTAATTACATAATCTGTAATTAATTAATCTAAATTAATCGCATACATAATTAACGGTGCCTGAACCGATACTTTTTAATAAAGTTAAAAAAAGAAAGAAAAAAAAGGTACTAAACAACAGTTGGCAACATTAAAGAACTTGTTTATTGCTAAGGCCATATGGTCAAAATTAAATGATTTAATAATAACGTAATAACTATAACAATAACTTATTTCACTAGTAAATTGCTGTTGAACGACAAAAACAACCACCAGATGGGAAAAGGACATTTAACAATAACTTCGAATGCACCACGAGGCTGTATATTACCAGTTTCATTGAACGCACCGTCTGTGTTTTTCCGACGTCGGCAGCTGCAGATTGTTACACCCCAGTGTTGAATCCTCTACAGTGAAATACAGACAAACTTTACACCGTTTAGCGTTAGCTGTCAGCATTTTAACCGTTTTTAATCCAGCTACTAGCTAGCGGTAGGCTAACGTTAGCTGCTGTTGAGTATAGTGTTAACTAGCGTCACGTGCAGCGGTGTTTGTGTTGCCTGTAATGCCAGACATATCAGTGGCACCAGATTTCGGTACCCAACCCTATTCAGGAAGAAGATTTGTATAAGTAAATGTTCCAATCAATGATCCAGGCAGCACATTCTCGTCTCCCTCCTTCATTTTACAGTCCAATGGTGGCTAGAACATTTCCAGGTCAAACGTCAATATGGAATGGATTAATCTGCGTTATTTTTTCTCAGATTAATTAATCGAAATGAACGCGTTATTTTGACAGCCCTAGTTATGTTTATTTTTTCACTGTTTGACTCCTAATACATATGAAAACTGATTTGGACAGGAGATTGGCTTAGCTTTTATTGCTGTGTGTGTGATACATATCGGTGAGATTCATGTTCCGTTGTATTTATTTATTTGTCTTTATGGTCCTACAACCTTTTTTTTACATTCAAGTGACCTCACTGCAGCACAAATATTCTAATAGCCCAGTTTTTCCTGAAAAAATGGCGTCCATAGATTGACTGTACACAACAGGGCTTATGTTTTACAAGCTTTTTTTAGAAGATAAAACCAGATTGACCAGAGGTTGCCAAAAATACTCAGAGGGTTAATCCCTTTATATGTTGGGAGTTTTTGTGTGTTCCACTGTGGTTCCTGATTTATTTTCATGAATACAAATGTTTCAAAACCAGTTTTTCATTTAACTCTGTTATGTTGACATGGAAATGGCATATGAGTAATATTTTTGGCAGGGGCGGACTGGGACAAAAATTCAGCCCTGGCACTGTAGCCACACCAGCCCACATTACCACGCCCATGCAGCCCCACCCACGGACACTAATTACATTTGTGTACAGATGGTGAAATAATATAAGCAGTACCTTATGTAACATATTTTTTAAACATTTAATGTAACTGGCAAACAATGCTTACTACTTTTTTAAAGAGCACACGTTTATAACAAATTTACCCATACTGCCTATTTATGCCGTTTGTATGCTGTTACTGTCATTCTCTACAGTATGTTGTTCTTTGTTGTTACTGTCTGTCTGTTCGATTGTCCGTGTTTCTCTCTGTTCACACTGTACATACAGTGGGTACGGAAAGTATTCAGACCCCTTTAAATTTGTCACTCTTTGTTTCATTGCAGCCATTTTCTAAAATCAAAAAAGTTCATTTTATTTCTTCATTACACTCAGCACCCCATCTTGACAGAAAAAACAGAAATGTAGACATTTTTGCAAATTTATTAAAAAAGAAAAACTGAATATCACATGGTCATAAGTATTCAGACCGACTGGCTAAATGCTTAATATTACACAATACATTTGACCGGCCCACATTTAAAAAAAAATGGCCCGGCCCCTCTGGCATTTGCCAGAAATGCTAGATGGCCAATCCGCCCCTGATTTTTGGTGACGATCCTGTGGTGTGCTCAAATGGCTCTGGGTTTGTTGACATGCTGACTTTCTACTTTTACAATCAGAATGCCTGTGTGTAGTGCAACTTCCTCTCCTAATCTCTTAACTTTAACTGTCTCTTCCTGTTCTGCTTATCTGTCTGGTACACAATGCATTCTTATGCCATAAAAGCCTAAACTATTTTTATGACTTAAGCTTAACTTTCTGTGCGTCAGAGGTCACCCAGAGTACTTCTAACTACTTCCTCAATGACTAACACAGCTTTTTTGCAACACAATGCAATTTTAACTTCCAGCAACTTTTATTCTACAATTGGCATAAGGAATGTCATGAGGGCAAAAGCGTCTGGACTTTTTTTGAAAAAATGTTGATATTTTGTCCACTGTATAAGTTATGTTTATTTTTTGGTTCAAATATGTTTCAAAATCAGTTTTTCATTGAACTCTTATGTTGACATGGAAATGGCATATGAGTAATATTTTTAGGGATGAGCCTGTGGTGTGCTCAAATGGCTCTGGGTGTGTTGTCATGCTGATTTGAGCACTTTCTAGTTTTACAAATCAGATTGCCTGGTCGGATCTACTTCTTGAATAATATCCAGTATTTACAGAACTCCCAATTAATAAAATTAAAATAAAAAAAAAGAACATATTATACATATTTTGAATAGTATGCCTTCTTTCTCTCTAATCTATCTGCTGGATTGTAGTTTTACAGTGCAAAGCAAACTCATAGCTCGATCCAAGAGAGCTTGATTGACTAGTTGAGCCTGCTGGGTCTGTAATACGTTCATTCAGCTTTAACCCGCCCACTGACTTTTGAATACTGAAGGTGACAAATTGATTTTGTATCCTGCAGAAAGTTACGCTATGGATAAATAAAAGTATAAAAATATAAATAAAAGTATAGAAGTACAAATAAAAGTATCAACATATAAATAAAAGTATAAATAAATATATACATATTTATACATTGAATTATATAATTAAACATTTATTTAGTTATGCCCCATTAATCCCTCCATAGAAATTAGATATGATGTCTTGATAAGTTTAATAACGTCAATGGAAAGTAATTTATAAATTTCGAATAAAACATAAAAACAAAGGGTACTTTTTGTACTATTAATTCCTCCTGGGAATACATAAAATGGGAAACTCATGTAAATTGTGTAGTTGTATGCAAAATGAAGGAGTTCTGATGAGTGAAAATGCAGTTCTTCCTCCACTCTGCTTTGAAACAGAAGCGGATCGGCGCCTCGCTTTAAAGTGGTGCTTGTGCACATCTGTGTGTTGGGGGGAGCGCCGAGGGGAGGGGTTAGATGGAGCCTCAACCTTACCAACCCTGTATGATCTGAAATTGCTTATGAGTGGCTAAAAAGGAGAGGAAAGACCTTGTTGTCTCTGAGATCACCAAAATGGAGCAGGAGGGCTACAGAGTGCAGGCCGTGGCACAAGGGCAGCTGGGGTGCTGGACAACATGGGAGGGTGTCATGAGTCGAGCGATCAGCTGGGCAGAAATCTGGAAACTGCGCAGGCTTGACTCAGCTTTCTCATCAGGGCAATTTACGACACCCTACCCTGCCCTTGCAACCTCCATCAGTGGCTCGCTACGGAACAACCCTGTGACCTCTGTGGGACCATCAATGCCTCCCTCCAGCACATTCTGTCAGGTTGCAAGACCGCGCTGACACAGGATCGGTTTAGATGGAGACATGACCAAGTGCTCAGGAAGCTGGCAGAGGGGGTGGAGAGGAGGAGGCCAGAGGCAAGTGAAGAGAGTCCAGCAGGGAGTGAGCAGAGGATCATATTTCTCCGGCAGGGGGAGCTGGCAGTCACCATCAACAAGACACCAGAATCTAAGCTCCTGACACCGGGGTTGGAGTGGAAGATGGAGGTGGACCTGGGCAGACAGCTCCATTTCCCAGGTGACATCTGCAGACATGCTCCTGTTGTCAGAGGCTGGAAAAGCTCACAGTCCCATGGGAGGGGGGGGAGGCAAGCTTCTGGCTCTGACTGAGAAGACTGAGTCAGGCATGGTGAGCAGGCAACTCCTAAAGGTTTGCCGCAGGGAATGTGAGGGAGATGTCCCTGTTCGCTGCCCCGCCACCGGGAGATGTTCTGGAGTAATGGGGGGAAACATCTGTGAGTGGCACCGGTGGAAGTAGAACAACTACCTGTACATTCAAAATAATAATAATTCACACAACTGCCATGCACCCCCTCACCCCCCACCAAAACATAAACAAATGTAGGCCTCAAATTCTGCTGATATTTCCCTTTGCTCAGTTTTGTTGGCTTGTTTATTTTCCTTTATGTAATTATCCTTTTTTATTTATTTTTTTCTGTTTTATTTATATTAAATAGTCTAATCTATTTGTTTGTATAGTCTCTATTTTTTATTTTAATTTTATTAATAACTTATGATAAAATAAATTCAATTCAGTCACATGCTGCCTCCAATCCTCCCCATCGGGCTCCCCCTCCAGCTCCTCACATCTGTTATATGTTGTAATATTACATCTGGTATTTTTTCTTAGATAGAAAAGGATACAAGCCTTGAGCTATCCTCCAGGCTCAATATCTACTACTTACCTACCTTACATTAAGTTTTCTATACTCAGTTGACTATGCCTGCCTGTCTTCATTGAGTCCTCGTCTGACAGTTTCTTCTGTACTGAGGCCGCTGTGGGTTCTCAGTACAGTCTAAAAGTTTAAATAACTAAGTGCAAATTAATAAATAATGCAAGTGATCTTCACAAACTATATACAAAATGAGAGAGATATAGTCAAGTTATGGGTTGCTCATGTGTATGGTTCTGCTAATTGCCATGAACCTGGTCATGACAGAAGCAGGAAAGTGTACACTAGGGTGTGATCTCTTCCTCCAGTAGTCTCTAACTCTGGGTTTTATAAGTGCTGTGTAAATCATAAGTTCCCCGTAGGCTATACCATGTATTTGGCAGGATTCGGCTC
This sequence comes from Sander vitreus, assembly GCF_031162955.1. Lineage (NCBI taxonomy): Eukaryota > Metazoa > Chordata > Actinopteri > Perciformes > Percidae > Sander > Sander vitreus. Next base: position 31,744,227 of record NC_135861.1, on the reverse strand, counting down.
TTGGCAAACAAACTTCCCTTAGCATGCTCCTTTGCTGCATTTCAATAAGGGTTGTCACAGATTATCTTGACAGCTCTTTCCTCTAAAAACTTAGCTGAAAATGCTTAAAAATGTGTGCAGGAGATTATGTTACCCCCAGACAACCCCCAAATCCAGGGGCTCTTTTTGGGAAGAAGTGTGGAAGCTGCTAGGCAGTGTCTATCACCTCCAGCTCCTGGCTCCTCTGGGGCCTGAGGTGTTGTGTCTCGCTGCCCTGTTTCTGCTCTACCGCCTCTCCCACTCCCGGTAAGGGAGGCTGGTATGGACGAAGGGTATATATATATATGTATGTGTGTGTGTGTGTGTGTGTGTGTGTGTGTGTGTGTGCAAATTTCCATTCTTTTTATTCCTTTATTACTTTTATTTTTTTAAGTGGGTTTGCAGTTCTCATATTGACACACACACAGACTTTTAAGCTTTTGATTTGAGACACTCTAACCTTCTGCTAACAATACATGAGACGCTATGCCAAAAAAAAAAAAAACACACAAAATTGCACAAAAGAATTACTATATTATAGTGTATATTTATTTTAAGTTCTGATAACTTATACTGTCATATTTTGTGCAGAATTGTGTTCATTGACTTTTGAAAATATTTGAGGTGGAGACTGTGCAACTTAAAAAGTGTGTTTCCTGTTGTAATTGCAATAGTTAAATAACTGGAACGTTTGGCATCCTCAGCAGCAATCACGGCCGCGGTCAGGTCATCTTCCTCCGGCGGCTTTTCTTCGTCCTGGTTGGTGACAGGTTCACCATCTCGCTCTCACCATGTCTCATTTACAGGTTTTGATAAAGTCTCCACACGTTGACGTTTAGGGAGTAAAAAACGATCCATTGCTAACGTTAATCTCACTTACTCACGGCTACCAAATATTGCGTTCTTCTTCTTCTTCTTCTTCTGTGTAAATACGTTACTGCGGAAGTAAGGTCCAAAGTTTAATATGTGCTGCACCCAAATACGATCACCTGTGTTGGCTTTATGTTTTAATTCTAAAATCAGAAAATTCAGTCTGTTTTATTAATGTATTTATTCATTTTTCAAATATAAATTATAGCATTTACACATTAGAGCATTTCTTTTTTTTTTTATAAATAAACCACAGCAATGTTTTGGGGGTGCTAAGGGGGTGCTATGGGAATCCTAGGGGTAGCTACAGCAAGCCAACAAAGCCCCTCCCTGGGGCCACCTATGTGTGTTATCTGCTGATCGTGTCTTATTGATCCAGGAGGTTCCTCCTCCTCAGACTGCTAAGGCCATGATGAATTGTTTTGGTCTAATTAACTACTGCAGACAATGGATCCCTGACTGGTCTTACCATGACATTATTTTGAGACAGGCTTGTCTTAAATACTCTCCTCAGACTGTTGTATGGTCCATAGAAATGATGCACTCATTTTCAGCATTAAAGACTGCTCTGCTCTGGGCCTGCCAGACTACAATCTTCCCTTTCATCTGTATGTCTCTGAAAATGGAAGCACGACTGCTGCTGTGTTAGCTCGGGAACATGGGGGAGGTTAGGCCTGCTGCATATCTGCCTAGGACTCTTCCTGTGGTGGTCCAGGGCATGCCTGCATGTTTAAGAGCTCTGGCTGCCTGTGCTTTGATGGTACAGGATGGAGAACTTTCACATCCACCTACTTTACATACCATTCATCTGGTTACCTAGATAACACCATTGATTTCAAAATACTACAGTCCCAAGTTAGGGAACCCACCATTCAGTATTGACACTCTATTGACTAAATCCCCTCTGAAGATGGTTTGTTGCGTTGCTCTGAAGGCCGATGTGGCCCTGCCACAGTGTATTTTACCTATTGTTGTCAGACACAGGGAGTAATAGCACTCAATAAAGAACATTTTTGTATCCCCAAACTTTCAGCTACCATGATTAACAGTGATAGCGGTACACCCTACTGCAAAAGACTCAACAACTATGTAAATATCTCACCATTGAGTTGCAGTTTCACGTTCCTTACCATCCTCTGGTACCATCATCTTGTACAGTGGAAGGAACGAATAGAACTATAAAGCAAACGCTGACTAAAGCTATGAGACAGGGAAATCTTGGGTTGTAATGATAGCTACTGTCCTAGCTGAGACAAGAATGACTTCAAATGCAACCACTAAAATATCTCCATTTGAAGCTCTGATGGGACGTCCATTCCCAACTACTTGGGTGTGGGGACAGAATGGTCAACACATCTTTAGGTGACTATGCAGTCGCCCTGATTTCGAAATTGAATGGCATCTATGGTGATCTTTCTTTGTCTCTTTCTCTCCCCAGTGAAAACCTGCAAACCTTGCATCGACTATTAATACATTTATTTAGATATTTTTAGTCTTTCTTCTTTAATTTATGTCCACAGGGTGTGAGGGTTTAAAGCCTCAGGTAACAATGGATGACCTGTATGTAGGAGTGTAATGTCGTCCATTGCCTGGACGGAAAGAGAATTAACTATCCTGATACGATTACATTTTTCATTTTTATAGTTTGCTCAAATATATATTAACACTGGTGCACTATTGGTGCATGTACTGTACAGGGGCGTTTACAGGACTTGAGGAGGTTCGGGGCTTAGCCCGGACCCATTTAATAAACTGAATGCAATGCAAAACAGCAATTGGCTTGCCCAGCTTGTTAATAGCCAGCGTATGTTCATTTTAGCTGGCAGGTTTGTAGATTTTAGTTAGATGGCATCAACATTTGGCCTAATCCTAACTGGCCTGGCAACCCAAAGGTCAAGGTTTTGTTTCCAGATGTGTGGCGTCTTATGATTTGGGGGGTCTGGGGGTCCTCCCCCAGAAAATTGTGAACATTAAACACTTCATTTCCTGCATTCAGGTGAATTGTTATGCACCTATTTCTACCTTTTTCTGAATCACTTTATGCTGGAAATATCTTTATGTAAAGGGAAACAGATTACAATCCAAATATAAAAACGTAATGGAATAGATTACAATAAGGCTCTTAGGCATTCTGTATTGCTTTCAACTATTTATTCTCCTTTGTGTAGTGGAGGATAAGCCCCACTATGTAGGGGTGTTATTAGTATAGTTCTGCTATGAAAGACTGGAAGAGTACAAGATCTGGGTCTGTACGTCCCAGTGCAATTGGCCCCAGTACCTAATTCAGTAAGTATGTTGTCACCTATCTAGCTGATCTCCCTGATCAACGTGAAGCAATGAGAGTATGGTAGGATGGGATTCAGGACTCGTATCTCTAACACGGTGACCACCTGAAGTGTGATGTGCTCCTAAACCGAATTTAAGGTTTGCACAATCTCCCCCCTGTATCCTATACATAGCTACATAGGTGGGACGCCCCTACTCCAGAGCAATATAAACCCAGTATAATTTGCAATAACAACTGAGTAGATATCTCAACAAATTATTTATTGATTGACCCTTTAAAATATTGTAAATCAAACCTAGTCTGATTAAATTTGACCAGTTTCAACTCTGCTATTGCAGGAATTAATCCCAAAAAAAATAAAATGACATAAAACCAACTAAGGTTCAATGTCAAGAAAAACAATACTTTTCAAAAAAAATGTATCTCACTGTAGACAATCCCTAACTGTTAACAGATATTTCTCAGGATAATGTTCTCTTTGCAGGTGCGGGTCTGTGTTAAGGCCCTCGCCTCGCTTGCTCTTCAACTCCTTCCAGTCACACGGAAGGCGGCTAACATCAAAGACTCTGTCGCTATTGCTAATAGCTACGCCGACCTTTGTTCAGCTGAGGAAATGTGTCCTAGATGACGCGAATAGATTCAGCCCTTACTTAAAGCTTAGCAACCCCGACTAGTTGTCCATCCCTTACACAATAATTTGGTTCTTTTATATGCCGTTCAAGCGAGAGTGGTGCTCTCCGGTAAACTTCTGCGTGCCTTCCTTTTTCGCCCCCACAACTCCACACTTTTTTCTTTTCTTTTTTATTTACCCCACCCCCCTCACACCGGATAGGCTATATTTACCTTAACTCTTTACCCTGATAGGGTGATACACCTGTCACAAGTGATGTGGGGCATTAACTATCTGTACCGTTACATTTGGATGGACTTTTCTAATTATATCTGAATCAGCATACATGTAGCCTAGGCATAATTTACTCTTCCCTTCTCTTTTGCGCCTTTTGTTGGGGAAGTAACCTCCTTAAATGTGCATATGACAATTATTCACCTCAATGATACATTCATTCATTTTAATGAATTAATAAACCCCTGGACTGTAATATTTCAGATGTGTTCGAGCAAGATGTTCATGTTCAAAACTATGTGGACATTATAACTCATCCCAAATGTGTTCTCTGTGATTTGGAGGAGTCATGGAGGCGTACTTAAACTTATGTTGTCCTTTTCTTTCACCTTATACTCCAAACGTATTCACTCCCTTATGGAGTTAGATTCGCCTTTACACCTTGTAGCATGTAACAACCAGAACCACAAACACATTAGGTTCATCCCCAAAACATGTAGGATAAGAACTGTAATGCAAGGTTAATAGAGCTGAGTCCTTAGTTGCAATTTCCAAGTTGAACCACTTCTCACACCACTTTAACTTGAATGTAGCCTAATGGTAGAGTGCTTCTTGGCTTCAGTTTGAAAAGTTGCGCTTTCAACACAGTCTAATCACCGTTGCTTGCAGTCGTTATGGCGACAACACGTCATGGGCTTTCCTTATCTGATCTGCTGGATCTTCGATGAGTCGGTACCGCGGCGGCGGTCTTGTAGTCTCTCCTACCCGTGTTGAGCGGGCGAGTTCTCACTGTAGGTTCATGGTGATTTGGGTAGTCTTGACTTCTCACAGCGAGACACGCGATCAGGCACACGGAGGGAGAGAAAGACACACGCACGCACGCACAGACGCACACACACACACACACACACACACACACACACACACACACACACACACACACTCTCTCTCTCTCTCTCTCTCTCTCCGATAGAAAGAGAGAGAGAGAGAGAGAGAGAGAGAGAGAGAGAGAGAGAGAGAGAGAGAGAGAGAGAGCGAAAGAGAGAGTGAAAGAGAGAGTGAAAGAGATATATAACTCCCAAGCAGCCAAACCAACATACCCTGCACAGTACGAGCAAACTGCTTTACAACAGACACCACAGGCTCACACTAATTTACAGGGAGTAAAATGGATTTTCTGAAGCAGGTAAGAACCAACAACACAAAATCCAGATCCAGCTCTAAATTATCTTGTAATGGAACAGTCAACAATCTTACAATGTTACAGCATGATCACCTGTATTCTAAATAAATCAGACATAGTTATTTTGTAGGTAATGTAAAGTTAGTTAGTCAGTGTAATGTAATAGAATGCGCAAATATAGCAATGTAGCAAATACTTTTGTCCAGAGCAACTTAAATCTTGCAACTTCGTAAATGCATGACTTACAAGAAACAAACAAACAAGGGTGATCAGTTTTACACATTGCGATACTGAGCAGTATTTACCATTAGTAAAGAACTTGTAACCACACGTCTCCCTGAAATGAATGTAATGTAGCTTAACCTGCTTTCAGGCTGTACAGGGAGTGGAGCAGGGTGGAGATGTGTCATACGCTGTTGCTTTTTTGTCATTTGTTTTGCCATGCATGCAGGCTGAAGAAATTGCCTCCACTGCCAAATTTGGAGACTTGATTGAATTTTCCTACCCTATCGGATACTCACACTGGGGAGTGTATGTTGAAGATGGTAATGTAATCCATTTTGCTGTTGCAGGTGAGGACAACATAGATACAATAACACCACTATGATTTCATTTGTTTTTAAGTTGAAAAAAAATATGCAATACAAAACAATACCACCTTCTTAAAACTAGACTTGGATGAGGTCATGATGCTGGACTAAAGTCTCTTAAGAGTTGTGAAGGAGTCCGGTTGGAGTTGTGCAGGCATTGTGATATGACAATGAATTGAATTGTCCTCAGCACAACTTTTTAATTTAATTATTTAGATCCCTACAAACCAAATGACACAGTGATCCCGGTACTAGGGCTCTTGGGGATCCGGGGCTGGTTGTCTGGTCGGTTGTTTACATGTTTTGAAATTTAGTGGTGGGATGGATATGGTACTATTCTCCAAAAAGGCACGCTTTAGAAAAGCTCTATGAACTTTAACCACTGGCTGATATATCATTCAATAACGCAAAAGTTAGATATCTTGAATTGTAAATGTTAAGTCAATAATAATGGAAACTTACATACATCTTTTTATATGTTAATGTTAATGAGTTGCTTCAAATGTATTTTGGCCCAGATGTTTTGCATCTTTTTTTTTCCAGGATTTAAGTGGTTGTTCTGATTAACTAAAGAGCTAAAGAAAAATGTGTGGTGCTGGAGGAGGATAAACATCAGCCAAAGGCATTTTTTTTAACCTGGTAACCCAAAAAATATTCCTATTTTGGCTTATATCTAACCGTAAAGCATTAGTAAATTATATATTAAAAGGTAAGGCTTACAATATTATGAATGTATCTACTTACTAGTATTGTATGTCTGATATATCCTCTTCCTCTGTGCCCAGAGCTCCATTGTTGTGCAGAAACTAGCTAGGTTAGACTCTGCAGTTTGTGTGCAGGCCTCCTGCCCCAACTTCCACAGTTCTCATACTGTCATCCACTGCACTCTACCTGATCTTGGTTAATCATTTCATGTGATCAGTTTTTTTTTTTTTTACTGGCGTTGGGTCAGATCATTTTCTGTTTGTGTGAACACAAGAGAATCCGTGTATCATTCGTTCATTTGTTTTTTTCAAAATGAATTATAAAGGCCAAAAATGACTTTTCTCAATACTCGTTTCCAAAACCAAAATGAAAAAATGGATAACCACTTGTTTTTCCAATTTCCGATTTTGTGCTCAAATTAAAAAATGGATAACGAGCTTTTAAATCCAATTTTGATATTTTCAACCGACGCAATTTGCGTGACCTGGAAGAGATCTCTACTAGGACGTAGAGCTCCATGTATCCATGTATCACAGGGTCCACTATTAAACTTTATTTTTTTTTTAAGTAAGTAGTTGTATAATTGCATTATTACACTCAAGGGTTTGATTTAACAACACAGTCTCACTCCCTACTCGTCAAATGTCTGATGTACGGCCAAGGACCCCTGGCGTTAAGTTCCAACGAAAGAGGTGTACCTATTGCGTTGTTTTTCAACGGGGGGGGGGTCCATAAGATAGACATTCATGTTAATCCCTCACCATTGGATATAGACGAAAGAAAAAACACGCCCCCCTTAACTCGAAATCTGTGGCAGTTTTATTATTGGTATTGTTAGCCCAATAACAGCTGTTTTAATCAACATTTATTCACGAGATCTTATCATGGTTTATATGTATTTCTTTTAATGTTATTATTTCGGTCTATTTCGGCCTGGGAAGCTGGGTTGCTTTTTTGTTTATTTATATTTTTATAATTTTTATCCCGGGTGGGGACTAAATGTATATAATAATAGACCATTATATTATGTACCTAAAATAGAAGTATTTTAAAATAACTAAAGCGCTATAAGGTGAACACATAACACATAATCCCAGCAGCAGTTGCTGGTTGTATTTAGCTGTGGCAGAGCTCTGGGACGCCGGCTACCAGCAGCAGTTGTTTAGCCGCCAATAGGTGCCCGTGAGCCGGCTACAGGCACCGCCAGATGATGGTCCTGTCAGGGGCCGTGATGGTAGTGGTGGAGGTTGCCAGAAAAACTGAGCGTCATGCAAAGTTTAGGAAAAAAATTGTGGATAAAACACTCCCGAGGAGCGAATGAGTGCTTCCTGGGTGAAAGTATTGTGTGTTTGCCCAATAGTAAACTCCGCACTCATTTTGAGATTATTTTCCATTGGCTTTTGAAGTTCATATTGAAGTGTTTTGACATGGCTGGTCGAGTGGCTCTATATCCATGGTATTAAAAATGGGATTTAATTATTGCGTGTTTTGTTGTGCATGATCCATCCATCCATCCATCCATCTTCATTCGCTTATCCGGGGTCGGGTCGCGGGGGTAGCAGCTCCAGCAGGGGACCCCAAACTTCCCTTTCCCGGGCCACATTAACCAGCTCCGACTGGGGGATCGAGGCGTTCCCAGGCCAGGTTAGAGATATAATCCCTCCACCTAGTCCTGGGTCTCCCCCGAGGCCTCCTCCCAGCTGGACGTGCCTGGAACACCTCCCTAGGGAGGCGCCCAGGGGGCATCCTTACCAGATGCCCGAACCACCTCAACTGGCTCCTTTCGACGCAAAGGAGCAGCGGCTCTACTCCGAGCTCCTCACGGATAACTGAGCTTCTCACCCTATCTCTAAGGGAGACGCCAGCTACCCTCCTGAGGAAACCAATTGTGCATGATCAAATATATATTTATATTGATATCCGACAGTGTCCTAATCGTGGTTCTAGTACTAGTAGAGATCTCTTCCAGGTTACGCACTTTGCATCAGTTGAAAATAGCAAAATTGGATGAAACGCTCATCCGTTTTTTCCATTTTTCATTTGAGCACAAAATCGGAAATTTGAAAAATTATTTTTTGGGGATTTGGGAAATGAGTATTGAGAAGACAAATAATTTGAATTTAAAACCAAGCCCGAGTCTGCAAGAACTGGCGGTAGCAAGAGCTACGCCGTTCGCACAGCAGGGCTGTGGAACACTATTGTTTTTGTAAGGATTAATCATTATTCTTCTCCGCCTATAACTCCGACTACAGCCTAAACCGTACATGGTGGGGGGTTGCCATTTTCAGGACCTGGGGAGCAACAATTGACCCACTTCCACCACTAGGTGGTGCTATAGCAGAAAAAACGCGTTTGGCCCTATAACTCCCACACCGTATACCGGACATTTAAAAACCATATATCCACGCGTTCTCTGGATCCAACTGAATCACGTGATGTAGGCCACACCCATTTCCGCCTAAACTTTTATGCGTGAAAAATCGCGATTTATCAAAAACCTACTTTTTCGATCTCCTAGACCATGTGAACGATCGACACGAAACTTGGACCATAGCATCTCCAGACCGACCTGACAAAAAGTGAATAAAAAGAATTTTGATAGGATAAAAATTGCGCATATTACGCACAAACAAATTTGTGTAGCTAACTATGAAAACACCAACTTTGCCATATCTCAGCCAAAATAAATGCTATCAACGCCAAACTTTAGATTCTTGTTTGGCATTAACCTCTGGGGGTTGCTCACGCGTTTTACGAAAATCGGTCACTAGGGGGCGCTACAAGTACAAAGTTTATATCTCATGAACTGCTGTTGTGGGTACCATGTAGGGCCACTCTTGAGGCCAACCCTAGAGTGGGGTACTGAGGGGTCAAAGTGGGCGTGGCCTATGGGACCCAGGTCTAAATTTACAACAACTTTAAATTTACAGGGTAGATAGAAAATGGGTCATGGTCCACACCTACCAAAAACTACACATGTGGACCACTAGGTGGCGTTATGTTTTTTTTTGCCTTTAACTCCCTCATCGCACATTAGAAATCCTTACATACACGTCTTCCTTGAATCAAACTGAATATGATATAGGCCACGCCCATTTCTGCTTAAAATCTTTTTCGCAATATCGTGCAATGCACAAAACCAACTTTTTCGAACTTGTCCTAGGCCGTGCGACGGAACAGCGCGAAACCTGGTAGGTAGCATCTCCAGATGGACCTGACCAAAAGTTACTCAAAGAATTTTGCTACGTTAAAGTATTGACATTTGACGACCAAACAAATTTTCTAGCTAGCTACCACACACATATCATATCTCGGCCAAATTAAATGTTATCAGCAAATAACTTGAGATCATTGTTTAACATCCCACTACGATGCTCTGTACCACATTTGGCGAATATCGGCCTTTAGGGGGCGCTATAAGCAACGTTTATTTGTTTTGGCCAATAACAATGCATTTAAACGGGAAAATTGCAATTGCAATATCTCTGCCACAGTAAATGCAATCAACACGAAACTTGTGATGCTCATTCGGCATGCTGCTCGTAGGCTCTGTACCAAATTTGGTGAAGATCAGCCATTAGAGGGGCGCTATAATCAACGTAGACAAGTTTTGGCCATTTTACTCAATCTATGTTAATGGAATGGAATTAATTTGCAATGGAAATGTACCACAGACCTTGCAGCTCACACTGATTTACTGATGTTTCCCTTCTACCGGTAGGTTTTGGTTTTGGTTTTGGTTTTTGCTTTTGTGTGCTCCCCTGGTTTTTTACAATAAACAAACTTCTTAACCCACTTGACAAAGTTTCTACAACCTTCAGTGGACAAATGCAACTCTTTTCTCTCACTTTTTCAATTCAAAATCAACACCATTCATAGGCGCCAATGAAAATACTGAGCACCCACGTGTGCCAGACTGCCAGTAGGCTACATTCATTTACAATTAAACATTGCAGTTGGTGCTAAGTGGAGAGTCTGTCATAGTGTGATTGGTTATGTCGGTGGCATTGATTCTTAATTTCCCACGAAGCTGATCACGGTAACGTGTCAGTTGAACTTTTCATCTCCAATCCTATCCGTATATCATTGTTAAAGGTAGTCTGTATATGCATCGAGGTGAACTGTTGACCGCTACGTTTGGAACGGCGACGTACTGCAGATGTCGCGGCTCACACCTCTCGATATTTACCGACGTGTGCCTCCCCGCCGCCGGTTCCGCTTTCAAGTTCCGCTTTTGCGCGCTCCCCGGGGCGTCGGTGGCTTGGGCCCCGTTATAACTGCTTGCAATTCTAGTTTATTTTATTTTGGAAAAATAAATGAAGGAATGATACACGGATTATGGAGCACCAAAATGGATCAATTCAAGGAGACTTGAAAAAATCACCTCCTTGAATGCATAAAGCTCCACTTTGAAACATTGTTGTGCATGATCACCTTCACAGACCTCTAATTGTCATTGTCTGGTTATCAATCAAGGGAACTATATGAAATACAAAACAAATTAAAGCTGCAAGCAGCGTTGGACAGGCCCTCACTCCTCTGCGCGCGTCGGGGTTACTGGCGGACGCCGCTCTTTGCGACCGTGCATTTGCGCGGCACTCAGACACTGCAAATCATCACCAATGACAAGGGAACTCCCTGCAAGCGTATGGGGCGGGGCAAACCGTTACTACTTAAAAAGGAACTCTCTGCTGAGTTCAGTGATACCTCACACAAGACTCTACCCTAAATGGGTCACCAGTTATGAAAGGGGGCGTGGCTTAAGCATAGGGGCCAAACCATCACCAATGAAGAAGGAACTCTCTGCTGATTTCAATGACACCTCAAACAAGACTATACCTTAAATGGTTCAAATGTTATGAAAGGGGGCATGGTCTGAGTACCTGCGCGTGGTTAACGTATAGGGGGCGGCTCAGTATCACATGTAGACTATTAATATTAGATTATAAGTTTCATGTAAATCGGATGATGTTTGTCATATAAGGCGGATTTCCTGTTGCCAGCGGGGGGGGCGCTATGACCAAAAGTCAATTTTGGCCTGTAGATGTCCTCAGGCCTGAAATTTTTTTAATCGTGAGAAATTTCGGGCAGATACGACAACGTACACTCAAGTTACAACAACTTCTTTGTTCATCGATAAATGCTCAAAATGGCCGCCACGCCATGCCCACACCGTTGGACGAAAGTTTTGCTTTTAATAACTTTTCATCGCAGAGGTCTTTAGATGACACAGACTAAATTTGAAGTTGATCGGATGAAATCTCTCAGAGTAGTTTGTTAACAGTTAAGTATAACACGTATAGTTTTGGGCCTACTTCCCGTTGCCACTAGGGGGGCGCTATGACTTTGAGTCAATTTTGGCCGGTAAATGTTCTCAGAGTTAGAGTCTTATGAATCATGAAAAGTTTCGAGCCAATTGGACAATGTACACTCAAGTTACACCCACTTCCTGTTTTGATGGCGAGACACAAAAAGGCCACCCCGCCACGGCCATGTCCTATGACGAAAAGTTTTTCTTTAAATAACTTTTCATCTTTAATGTCTTATGATGGCACAGACCAAATTTTAAGTTGATCGGATGAAATCTCTCGGAGGAGGAGTTAAACGACAGGGAAATAGCCAAACTCGCAACTCAAAATAGCGGACTTACTGTTGGGTTTAGGGTATGGCTCCAATGACGTTTTTTGTACGTCTTGAAAGTGGTACACATATGTAGTATGCTACATATGTGTACCACTTTTCGTTAGTCTACGTTAAACGTACTGCAGGGGCTCCATTTTTTAAGTTTTGTAGAGGGCGCTAGCGAGCCATTTTTGTGCGCCTATTGCTGAAACCCTTAAATTACGTACATTTTCACCAGACTTGATGCGACCGCCAATTTTGGTGAGTTTTTGAGTATGTTAAGCCACTAAAAAGGCGATTCATTTGCAGAAAAGAATAATAATTTCTTCAGTTTCAATAGGGCCTTCGCCACTCGGGCCCTAAATATAGCTACAGATACATATTATGCATATATAAAACTAAGACAGTTTGTCCAATTGTTACACATTCTGAAAGTATACTGTGTCATTCTTTAGATCAGGGGCAACTGATGAGCAACATACGTTCTTCCCTACAAGCAATCTTCCCTGTATGTGGTGACCTTCTTCTTGGGGAGACCAAGATCCGCAGAGTGCCTCTTGGTGAGGTGAATGTCCCGAAAGGAACCCATGCCCTGATCAGTAACAACCGCCATGCCTTCACACCTTCAGCACCTGAGGATATGAGGCTACGGTGCGATGCCCTTCTTGATAAGGAATTCCCATATCATCTTTTCACTCTCAACTGCGAGCACTTTGCCACTTTTGTACGCTATGGAAAGGCTGTGTGCAACCAGGTATGAGTTATGCATGAGGTTTCAGATTTTTTATTCTTTCAATTAAGTCAATTAAAACATAATGTGAGTTGAAATGGCAGTGTAATACATTGTCTGTTCAAACTGAGCAGTAGTCTGCATTTTGGCCATACCAGACAATTGTATGTCATAGTTTTTGTCTACACCCAGCGATGTAGTGATGAAAACATATGGAATGAAATCAGTTTACACAACTCTTACCCATAGATTACCTGCATTTATCAAGAAGGCTTGTAGCCATGTTTTCTTTTTTAAAGATTGCCAGTTCCTATTTTGTTTAAAAAAAGCAAACACTGCTAACACCATGAACACATGCTCTCTCCCTCTGAACCCCCCACTCATCATCACCACATACTTACAAAACTACAATACTTAAAATTACAAAAATAAGACAAGAAAAAAATACCATAATATTCAAGACAGTACAATAAAATAACGAAATAGACAAATGTAAACCACATAAACCTATTATGTATAAGAGACAAAACAGCACATAGTATACGCTTTTCCCCAGCACAAAGCTTTCCAGGAGCCCACCAGAATGCTTAAGTACTTTCCCCATTTTCTATTGTAAACATTCAATCTTGCAAACCGTTTATATGGCTTTTTTTTTTCAAACGCTGCCCTTCTAGCCATCTCACAAGCCCACTCCTGGATTGACGGCACCCCTTCATTCTTCCATCCCCTTAAAATAATCTGTCTGTGGCTATCATTAAACTAGTCTGGACCCAGCTTCTTATGTCCTTGTCTATTTGATTTAGGATTGATACATCTCCCAGAACAAATAATCTTGGGCTGAATGGAACCTCGGTCCCTCCAATCCAACATAGGTTATCATGTATCCCGGTCCAAAATTCTGGACCTGACCATAAGACATGAGTTTAAGTTTGAGTTTATTGAAAATCATGCTCACAGTTAAACAACTGAATAAAAAGCAGACTTTACATTGGTTTAAAACAAAGTCCGGCCCTATACAGATAAAAAAAATTAAATGAAAATAAAAATAATGTAAATAATTACACATACGTTTATCTCACACTGCACTCAGTGCAGTGTTGTACAATCTGACTGCTGTGGGCAGTGTTGCTGTCTTCAGTCTGTTCTGCACTGAATGTCTGTAAGATGGTCTCTGTTTTGCAGTAGCCTGTTGGTGTTTATAGGTTTAGTCAGTGGAAGCAGGTCATGGAGAGGGTGGTGTTCAGATGTCATGTCTTTAACCAGCCAAACTGCTGCCTGCTCCCTCCTGCTCTGAAGAGATGGGAGTGGCAGAGGTTGAGTGCGACCTCTAGTGATGATCCTCAGGGCCCTTTTCTGGACACTCTCTAGGAGTGCCGTCATAATCAAAAATTCAATGTTAAAAAATTCAATATACCAAATTCAGATGCAAAATACATTGTCTAAAATTCAATTAATATTTTCAGCATGCAAAATGAAATGTGAAAAATACAGTGTTAACATCCGGTAAACCATAGAAAAGACACTGGTTGGTCTCCCCAACAACAACTCAGCATCATCAAACACCTGGTCAAAAGACTCGACATGGCAGAGAGCCTTAATCAATTCCACTGCAGCTTTGACCAGTGTAACTACTCACGGAAGGGGGAGGAGCTAATAGCTGAGCTCACTCCAATGTTACCTACCCAAGTAAACCTGGAGTTGCAACAGAGGGAGGTTGAACTCTGCTGAGGAGGATGAAACCAAACAGCACCACGACCTGACCAGATATGTGGTCAGTTGATGAAGACCTGCTGCAGCCAGCTGGCTGGTGTTTTCTGTCATCTCTTCAACTCTCCCTGTCAGAACATTCAATCCTGTCACTGTGAAAATCCTCAACCATCTGCCCTGTAGCCCAAAATGAACAATCCCACCTGTGACAATGATTACCGGCCTGTGGCATTAAACTCTTTGGTCATTAAAGGCTATGAAAGGCTTATTCATTCCCAGCTTCAGGAGGAAGTTAGTATGCATGCTGAACCTTTTCTATTTGCATACAACGACACAGAGGTGTGGATGACGCTGTACTAACACTGCTGCTGCATGGTGCCTATACCCATCTTGAGAAGCCTAAGTTACTAGTTAGACTGGTCTTTGTGGACTTCTCTAGTGCCAACACCGTGCAACCTCACCTGATGGCCTGCAAACTGCTCCAGATAGATGTCAACAGAGGGTGGGAGTCAATGGTCACCTCAGTCCATCCAAGACAGTCTCCACAGGAGCCCCACAAGGCTCTGTTATCTCACCGCTTCTGTACACACTATACAAAAACGACTGCAGGAGCATTAACCCAGGTATAACATACATTAAATACTCTGATGACACTGTGAGCATGGACACCGACAACTCACAGGGACAGTTACACACTGAAATTACATTTTTACAGAGTGGTGTAGGGGGAACTGCCCTGACCTCAAAACAGGAGTTGGTTGTTGACTTCTGGAAAGGTCCTTCCTTCACCCCCACTCTGCTAGTCAACAACCAGCCAAGAGAAAGGGTCGAGTCATACATAGGCAAATAATTGATCATAAACTTACCTTACAACTAAAAAGTGAAACAATATTTCTTTTTTAAGATTGACAGGTTTTATTTTGTTTTAAAACAAAACATACAGCTCACAAAATGAACACATCCCTGAACGCCCCCAATCATCATCACCACTTACTTAGACATAATGAAGACAACATACTGTAATAACTAAGACTAATATTCAAAACAATACAATAATATAATAACAAAATAGACATATTATGTATATGTGATAACACCATAAGCACATACTAAAACTGTAGCCAGACGACTCCCAGCCACACCCTTTCATTTCAATATAAGAGGTGCTAATAATTTTATTATTTTAATTTTATTGAACTATATTGACTCATTTATATATTTATATTTACATTATTTATGATTTTTTGCCTAATTTTTTCTTTAGGGATGCATTTCATAGTCATATTTTTTATGGATGTAATAAAATAGCATTCCATAGCTATGACACATGAAACTAATATTCAGATTAGCTAAAAATAAATAAATGCTATTTGTAGGGTGTTGCTTTAAGAGGATGAAATACATTTTTAGGACCTTGCTGACTAATAATGACCACTAAGAGACTGCTTTTCTGTTCTTTCTATAGATTCCTACAAGACCCAAGAATGTAGAGTGTGTGAAGGCAACTGCAACCTTCAAAGACATTGTCAGCGCCAAAGAAACTGCTCAAGACCATTTTGAATGAATGCCCTGACTATCTTGTATTTTCCAATTCATGAAAATAATTGAACTTTTCAAGAAGTGGTATAAGAAACATGTACAACTAGGAACAAACAATCTGACTTCTTTGGGAATCGTGCCACTTAAAAATTCAGGATTTTGTCTTTTGCCCTCTGAAAGGCTGGGATTTTTTTTTTTTCCCAATGGAGTGGACAATATGCACATATGTACAGTAGGGCTGCAGCTAATGATGGTTTTCATTATGGATTAATCTTGATTGACCATTGTCTGTAAATAATAAACTCCCACAGCCCAAGATGAGGTATTCATATTTCATTAAACCAAAAGGCCAAATCCCAAAGATATCTGGTTTGCTATCATCACAAAAAAAGCCGTCATTCAGAAAAGCTGAAACCAGATAATGATGGCATGAAGATACCAAGGGTAATGTAGTAGTAAAGAAAAATTTATGTGAAAAATAAGTGCAGACAGATGAATAAACTGTGTTCACAGATTGGCAAACTGTGCACGTTTTACCACCAACACGGCCCCTTCTGCTCTGGATGATCACTACACTGTGTTTTAATACAGCAGAATTCACCATGAAGTTGTTCTCGTTTAGCCTTTATATTTTTAAGTATGAAACTTGATTGCAGCTCAAAAACACCAAGCCAGTTGACATGCAGTCATTAACAAGCTGCTGAGCTGCATGTAAGTCATTATTTTATGATAAGTGACTGACTATAGCTTACTAATGAATGACTGAATGAACTTCTTTTTTTTAAACACATGAAATTATATTACTTCATTCAATAACTAATTAAAAAAAAAAAGAAGAAAAACGTAGTCTGGTTCAAACAGTATACGTCTAGATGGATATAGTCATTTGGAAGAAATGTTTTAAAAATTTTTTTTTTTTTAATTTTTTTTTTAGAATTATACACTGAATGCTAAACATTCAGGATAATTTGGAGATTTTAATAATTTCCAATAATACATTCTTAGATTTTCAATTCATCCATCATTTAAACAAGGAAACACTGTGTCATCAGCAGAAAGCCCTTTTACAGGAGTTACAGAGAGGGAGGTAGTTATCCTGCTTCAGTATCGGTAGACGCTTTTATTATCCTTTAAATAATGAATGAAATCAATTGTTTACTTAAGCGTTACAGAAGCATTTTCAGAAATAATTGTATGACGTGGTCTTCAACAACTCTGTGAAAGGAGAGCAAAGACACAACCTAAACAAACCTACTCAGTCACTCTAGAGCTTTAAGTGAGCAGCTGTGTTGCACAAGGAAATAAAAGCTACTATTTCTGAGAACTCAAATTATTTCCTTTATCAGATCCCAAAGAATAATGGCCCTGACCAGTCGGTACCTGATAGGTCTGCAATTTCTGGTCACAGGCCTTTTGATCACTTTGAAATTACATTTTTACAGAGTGGTGTAGGGGGAACTGCCCTGCCCTCAAAACAGGAGTTGGTTGTTGACTTCTGCAAAGGTCCTTCCTTCGGCCCTACTCTGCTAGTCAACAACCAGCCAAGAGAAAGGGTCGAGTCATACATATATTGACAAATAATTGATCACAAACTCACCTTACAACTAAAAACTGAAACGATATTTCTTTTTTAAGATTGACAGGTTTTTTTCTTGCAGTGTTATCTGGTCTGGTGTCAACATGCTGATTGGCCAGCCTTTAGCCTAACAGGACTACCATAATTAGGGTTCTCAAGCCTCACGCATTGAACGTGAGACACGCATTTCAAGCAGTACACACCACACCTTTTATTTCTCACACTGAGAAGTAGTGGTGTGCGATACTGCAATATTTTGGATTGATCCGATACCAAGTAAATACAGGGCCAATATCGCCGATACCAATACGATACCTACACTTTTTAGTAATTAAGGAGGATGAATTTTCATGACCTTTAGCCTAAGTGTTTTTGTGATTTTACATTTGGATTATAAGTTAAAACCAAGGACAGCATTTTCATATGCTTGTATAAATTTGTTGGGTTACCACTACATCTTATAGCCTTTTTACAAATTATACAGCTTGCAGTTGTTTCATTTTCGGCCTGAATCCACACAGCGCTCTTCCTCTCTGCCATTCTTCTGCTCCGTCTCTGTACTGCTTGTGTGTGTGTGCTGCTGGACGCTGCCGGGCCTGGATGCTTGCTTGCTTGCTTGTTTACCTGGCGCCGCTAAGTCACGTGACAGTACAACATCAAATCACAAGATGGGGGAGGAAGAGCAAGTGTGCCTCCTCCACGCTGTGACAGGACTTGACCACTTTAAAGCAGCGGCACTTACACAGACACAGACAGCCAGGTCGCTTCTTTGATGAAACCGCAGCGGTGCATACTGGAGAGAAACTGAAACTAAAGTATTGATCTTATTACAATGATCAAGATCAATACCAAAGTTGGTAACGATATTATTGATATTTGGATTGATCCGCCCACCACTACTGAGAAGGCAACGCCCACCAAGTTGTCCCACTAATGTTGTCCTGCTAACGTTGTCCCGCTAAGGTTGTACATTATGGACGAGGTGGAGACACACAGAGTGAAATTTCCTGCCACCAGCACGTATTGTTTGCCCCTGCCTCGGCCACCAGTAAGTTTGTTACCAGGCAACATAGACACGCAAACAAACGGAACAGTCTCAGCCACCGCACGTTTGTTACTAAGTAAGCAACATAGACGCGCGAACACACGGAGAAGGTCAGTTGGAAGAAAGCTTGTCTAAATTTTTTAATATTTACTCCAGAGAGGCCAGAACATTTTGTAATATAGCCAATTTGTGGCTAGAGTATTATCTGCTTTGCAACCACAAGCTTTGGCTCAGTTTGGCTGGCTTACGTTATCTGACACTTAGCGTTAAGGACTGAAGATGTATTTCTTCATTTTATTTCAAATTATACTGTATTAATAGTCTTTCTAGTTACATTAAGACTACATTTATTAAAGCAGAGTGCTCTGGATTGTATTTCAATAATGTTAATATCCTGTCAAAACATAGGCCTACATTAATCATTGCATTTGTCTGTTTCATAGATGTCAGGGAAAAAGCAAAAGAATATTTTTTCGTTCTGTGCACCAAAGGGTAAGCCCCCTAAAAAGGTTGCCAGATTAGAGGAGGAGACGGTGGAAGAGGTGGTGGCAGAGACGGTGGAGAAGACACCAAGGGAGACAGTAGGAGGGACAGTGAAAGAGAGCACACAGGAGACAGTGGAAGAGAGCATAGAGGAGACAGTGGAAGAGAGCATACAGGAGACAGTGGAAGAGCAGCCACTTATAGGTGTACTTTCAAACATTTGTGGTCAACCAAATGGCCATTTATCACTAAAGGCACTACCAGCTCCTATTACAGCTGCTCTGTTTGCAGACACGAGAATTATTGTGCCCATCAATGTGTGACTGATGCAAAGGGCATCATGCCAAAGAACAGGAACCTAAGTCAGCAAGTAGGATTGCAAGTTTTATGCTTCAGCTTCTTTGGTGGCATAACAGAACAAGAGCCCAAGGTACATGGCATATGAAAACCAAAAGACTGGTGGTCATTTATCAGATTTACCAATTTCTGTTTGTGCTGGTTAATTATGTACAATGGGCCGTGTTGGGAGTAACGCATTACAAAAGTAACGCAATTACGGTTATGTATTCCTTTTTGCTGTAAGTAATATAACGCATTACTAATTACATTTTGGTAATATTATACATATATAATCTCTATAAATCTATAAAACGCATTTTAACGCAACATTAACACGCATTTAGTGGTGTTTTGTTTTTTTAAGAATTCACCAACACCGCAAAACATTTCTTCATAGGAAAAAAGCCATGAGTATTATTTCCTGTTGCTGTATTCGATGGTTGAGATGACTGCAGAGACAGATACATTTGCAAGATGGACATTATTTTCAGGAGTTATTATGCTGCATTGAAGCAAGCTGTCCCGTTACTGTTCCCGTGGTCAGAGCCAGTGTGTTCAAGCTGCTGACAGATATAAATATGTCGGGAATTAATGTTTAGGCTTGCCACACGTAAATATCATTGCATTTTATCAGCCGTGGAAAGTAACTATGCCGTACTTCAATACAACTGTAAGGTATTTTTAATTGAATATTTTCATCTTCTCCTACTTGCCTATTGTATGTTTTACTTCCCTGTTTTCATATCTTTGCTTACTTTGCATATTCATATTAATTATACAAAATATTATGAATAATCTATGATGTATTAAAGTGGATAAAGAGGAGACTTTATTGATCCGGTGGTGAAATTCACAAGCTACCTGCCAAGTCAAACTTCTGCTGTTATTTTGGTGAAAGTAACTCAAAAGTAATGTAAAAGTAGTGTAAAGCATTACAATTCAAAGACAGTAATATTGTAATGTAACTAATTACTCTCAAATGACAGTAACTAGTAATCTATAATGTATTACATTTTGGAAGTAACTTGCCCAACACTTCTAGCACTGCCACTGCGGCAAATATTGGGATGGCTCCTCCCCTAACGCATATAATCTCACTCCAAACTTTTGATAAAACTTGACCATAATCCAGTGCCATTATTCCATGGGATCTAGTGTCATACCTGCAGACATTTGTAGGTGACATCACACACACTACACCAACCTTTTCCTTAGTATGATGCAGTTAGAGCCTCTTACAAACTCATAATCAGTCAGATTAGTGTAACTCATCAGCAAAGTTTGTCATAGTGTGAGGGCATGCTGTACAGCATCTGGACCTTTGCTGTGTGGCTGATGCTGTGTCAGTGTCTGTCTTCTCTCCAAGTCCTGCTACACCTTTACTGTTTAGCTCTGCTGGAACAGCTGGGTTGGGGTTTACCTACTGCGGGGAAGTCACTAAAGAACAGGTGCCTCAGGTTGATGCCGGTGGTGGTGTGTGGAGGCGCAGCAAGGCCCTGGGTCACGTCAGCTCGCAGGTGAGTCTCAGCAGCAACAACATGGAGGTTAATGTGAGGGGGCACTGATTGGCTGCTGCGTCAATGGCTGCACACAAACAAGACAGCATGCATTACAGAGCACTGCTACAGATTAAAACAATTACAATAATAATTGTGTATATGTGTGTGTGTGTGTGTGTGTGTGTGCATCAAAGCCTGATATATCTTAAGGACCATCCACCCCAAAAACGATAACTATAAATATATAGTTTTCAAAATCCTTCTAACTTAAGTGGATGGTGGGGTCCACACCACAACTATAACGACAACCGCAGCGGTAAACAATATCGTTGGGATCATTTTCAGAGCGATTTGTTGAACAATAGAAACACTGTCAGCCAATCACAATTTATCTCAACTCACAACATTACATGGCAGAGAGAGACACTGCAGAGAGATTTGTTCCACACAGGTGGTCAGTGGTGTGGCGGGACTTTCCACTCGATGGGGCTACAATCCTTTAGCTGTATTTTTGTATTTTTTGACATACCTTTGAAAGTATTTCTCATGTCACAGAAGCCACTGAGAGTGGATCTTGTGTTTTTGATGTTATTATCATACTATCATACACAGATCTGACGCAGCCTGCCCACTCTGTTCCCAGGTTCTCTGAGCTCTGTGTGCCACTGTAACCTGGAGAAGGCAGCGGTGTCCACCCCCAAGGACCCCCGGTAGACTTTTATGGTTCATAAAATGTACCTGAATTCAAGAATATGTAGGATATTAACACAGACATTCCTGTAATCGTACGTGGCAATGTCTGCTGTAGTGTGTATTATGTATTATTATCAGCTGGAGCGTGCAGTGCGTGCTTGACGCCCGTTTACATAGCGTTTTTATTTAGCAGTGTGGATGCTCACATCGTTTTAGTTATGATTATAGTTATTGTTCTTCGTGTGGATTGCCCTTTATTCCTCCATGCCATAAAGCTCCATTGTTGTCAAAAACTATGTGTTTTAGGTAATTCCTGAACCTTTTTTTCTAAAATAAAGAAAATGCATATTCATTGTTTCCCACAGGTTAAGAATTTACTTGTAGTGGTAGGTGGTGCAAGATGTGACGGTGCAGCGTGATGGCTGGGTTCAGTAATAAACTACAAACAAAGAATTTTTTATTGAAAACAATGACTACATAACATTAACAGATCATTTAGAAATAACTATTTACATATTAAACAAACTAGATGAAAAGATGATACAGATACAGATGGAGTGTAGCTATGATGTGCTTCGTCATTAAATCTGGTTGGTTTGTCAAATACATTTAATGGTTCGGCAGATAAAATACCTAATTACCCTGAACCCAAATGCTATACGGGAACCATCACCTTATGGTGGTGGAGAGGTTTGTGTCCCTATGAACCTGAGGGCTGTGTTGTCTGGTGCTTCTGGTAGGGTCTCCCATTGCAAAATGGTCTCAGTTGAGGGGCCAGATGAAGAATGGTTCAAAAACCCTATGAGTGACCGAGAAAGAGATAGAGTGACCCTGCCCGGAGGAAGCCTGGGGCCCCGTCTGGAGTTGGGCCCAGATGGAGGGCTCGTCAGCAAGCGCCTGGTGGCCGGGTCTGCTACGTGGCACCTCTCTCTCTCCATCCCATGGGC
Source organism: Sander vitreus (assembly GCF_031162955.1). Lineage (NCBI taxonomy): Eukaryota > Metazoa > Chordata > Actinopteri > Perciformes > Percidae > Sander > Sander vitreus. The sequence goes on along the minus strand of NC_135861.1, from coordinate 31,721,550 downwards.
CCACCACCTGTGGGAGGAACCGCTGGGGTCGGGTGCGCTGCCACACAGGTGGCGATGACGGTCCGGGGCCTCGACGGACCAGACCCAGGCAGCAAAGGCTGGCTCTGGGGACGTGGAACTTCACCTCTCTGTGGGGGAAGGAGCCGGAACTTGTGCGGGAGGTGGAGCGTTACCAGTTAGATCTGGTGGGGCTTACCTCTATGCACAGTCTCGGTTCTGGAACCATACTCCTGGATAGGGGTTGGACTCTTTTCTTCTCCGGAGTTACCCAGGGTGTGAGGAGCCGGGCGGGTGTGGGGATACTCACAAGTCCCCGGCTGAGCGCAGCTACGTTGGAGTTTACCCCGGTGGACGAGAGGGTCACCTCCCTACGCCTGTGGGTTGTGGGGGGGAAAACTCTGACTATTGTTTGTGCATATGCACCAAACAAAAGCTCTGAGTATTTGGCCTTCTTGGAGACTTTTAATGGAGTCCTGTATCGGGCTCCAGTGGGGGACCCCATAGTTCTACTGGGTTTTCATTGTTGAAGCTGCGACGGGGAGCTGTGGTCTTAGGGTCTTAGGTGCCTCAAGGGGCGGTAACCCACAAACACTGTGATGGATACCGGTGGTCAGGGAAGCTGTCCGACTTAAGGAGTCTTTCCGGGATATGTTATCCCAGAGGACTCCGGAGGCAGTTGCAGGGTACCGAAGGGCTAGAAGGACTGCTGCCTCTGCCGTGAAAGAGGCAAAGCAGCGGGTGTGGGAGAAGTTCGCCCATGATTCAAAATCTTTACATCCACACGTCCCTTGAATGAAGCTGAATCATACAGCCTAGGACTCGCCCATTTAGAGGTTGGATCTTTTTTTTGCGTAAAATAGCGATAAATGCAATTTTTATGCTACTTTTGCGAACTCCTCCTAGGCAGTCTGATCTGCACGAAACTTTGCATGTAGAATCTGTGGACCCTCATGACAAAAATATATCATAAGAACTTAATAATCTAAAAATGTGTGAGTTATAGAGGAACAACTTCCTGTACGTGGCAGTCAAAACAGGAAGTTTTGGGTATCTTGGTAACAGTTATTCTGATTGACAGAAAATTCAACACAGTTGTTCCCCATGGGTCAGTGAGGCTCTGTGCCAAATTTTGCGCCAATCAGCCATTAGATGGCGTGGTTTTATTTTTCTTTTAATTTTGGCAAAATCGCGATATATGCAAAACCTCTTTCCAACTCCTCCTACAGCGTGAATCCGATCTGCATGAAACTTTGCATGTAGAATCCAGTCTACAGTATCCTGGCAACAGTTACTCTGAATTAGACGAAACTTGGCACAGTTGTTCCTGATGCTCCACTGAGCATCAGTGTGCAAAATTGGAAGTAAATCACCCAGGCATCCCGCCAGTACCCCCGACATGCTGAGAGGGGCGAGGGCCTATTCCTGGTTGCTTGAAGTTTTCATTTTGTTAGGTATAGATCGGTGTTCCGATCCTAATAAACATGCTGCTACATGTAACTGTACTATAGATGTGTCCTTGTTGCACTTATTGAGATCTCATCTGAACAGATTTTTGTCATTCATTACAATTAATGGGTACAGGCACGGTGATGGAGCTCGGGATAGCTCCAATAACTCCATTATAAAGATCAGCTCGAGCGGAGCAGACTGCCGTGGGGAGGGTAAACAACCAGACTCTGATAAATGACGTGGGTTATTCAAATTGGAAGCATGCAAATGAACGTATCAGAGAACAAGAAAGCTGTGATATGCACAGGAAAGCCATGATTGCGTACATAAATCATACATCTGAAGCGGGACAGTGGACACAAAATTAAAGAAACAATAAGGATTGGGAATATTGGGGAGGGTTACTTTGGCTGAGTATCTGGCTCAGTGGGGACTTGCTTTTAGTGGTGAAAGCCACAGTTCTGGAGACAGCAACAATGGCAACTATTATGGTAGCATGGAATTGATCAGTTAGTTGGAACCTTTTTTTAAAGTCCATATTGATAAATATGGAAATGCAGGCAGAGGAACCCCATTCTACCTCTCCCTGAATGTGTGTGAGGAATTCAGACAGCTGATGTGACAGAAGGTGCTGGATGAAGTCATCAGCAGAGTGAAACTTGCAAGATATTTCTCAGTCAATGTGGACTTCACGCCAGACATCACACATGTGGACCAGCTGATTTTCATCCTGCAGTACGTATAACCAGAGGGCTGTATAGAGGAGCATTTTGTTAAATTCCCCCCAATTCAAGGGGAGAAGCACTGTTTAATTCAGTTATTAGTGTTTTAGGAGAGATTGGTATTGCCATTAATAACTGTAGAGGACAGTTTTATGACAATGCCAGCAACATGCCGGGTACCTACAAAGGTGTGCAGGCAACGCATCTAAAAGATCAACCCACTGGCTGAGTGGGTACCCTGTGCAATGCACATATTATATTTTCAGTTTTTACTGTACTATATTAAGTATAATACAGTAATATCAGTCTTACAGTAGAGAAAAAAAAAATTCAACAGCTTTTTTGTTAACCTGGCTAGGGTTAGCAAGAGGCATAAAAGTTTATTCACATGTATTTTCTGAAATCATGCAATGACCTGCGTTGTCACTTTGTCCAAGTGGTCGATGTAATTGTTGCAGGCCTCTCTGGTGAGTTTTGTGGTCCAAAATGTCTCAATTGCAGTTATGAGTTAAGATTTCCTACAAATTAGGCGACCTGCAGTATTGAATGGAAAAGTCAAACAGTAGTTCAGTTTTATACATTAACATTCTAAATGTGTTGTAGTTTGTTTCCTGTGCCACGTTTCAGAAAAGGAGGTTTAACAAACTCAATCGAAACAGTCACTGAAATGCTGTTAAAACACATGCAGACTATACGTAGCCTATTTTCATTTCTTTAAACTAACTTTCAAACTAATGTTACATTTTCAAGCTGCACCACAATCCTGCTCACTCAGAAATATTAACATATAATCTCCCAATATTATAGGAATTATGTTCCAGCAGTGCGACCAATCACATCATGTGTGCAGATTGCAGTCTTATAAACACTGTAAACAAGTCACTAAACTTCGGTGTCTCTTCGACCGCATTTCAGCTAACACTAATTAGCATTTGACAGACAAATGCATGATTACCTTACAGGTTAATTTACCTTACAGGTTAATCTAACGGGCAGAAATAACAGCAACATTGATCCATCATAAAACGGAGAGAAAACAGACGGAATGGGTTATGTCCGTACGTTTTTAAAATCATCAAAAGCACACAGATCTAGCTAACGTGTTAGGTGAAATAAGGTCAGACTGAGAAACACTGGAGTTTAACGTGTACACTCAATGACAGAATTAGTTGATACCTATTTTTTTTATTTTTTTTTTATTAACGTTAGTTGTAACGTTAGCCCTTTTGCTAAATGAGAGCAACACCAATGCACAATTAATCTCTTACCGTTCATCCTGTTCCACAGCTGAATGAATAAGATGAATATTAGCTCCACCATAAGAAAGTGAGTGAGTTTCTTCCACACTTTGTTAGTTTATAGTCTTATTCTTTCTTCGTCCTGTGGAGTCAGCAAGCAGAAATACGAACAGCGCCACTCTGCCATTGTAACCCATTCTTTGGTCAGAGGGTGTATTGTTCATAAATCCTAAAATCCTGTCAACAGGATTCAAGCATTCTGCTACCACCTACCATCTACAGTCACCAAGTGCATTATACTTAATACCCCGCTTACCGTTTCCAGGGTTAGGGGTTAGCTCATTGGTACTCTGGTGCGGACCAAACAACCAAACTCTGGTCTGCTTGAAAACGGGGGTCTTGGTTCCCTTCCATGTGAACTACAGTTCGGTTCACTTTAGGTGAGAATGCGATCGGACCCATTATTTGTTTACAATGTTTGGTGCATTTGACAAAGTGCAATGTAAAAGCTAACCGAACCAAATGAAAAATGCAACAATGGTTGCAACTTCACCCCCGAATTGACCCACCGAATCTACCAAACTAGGTAGGTATGAAAGTGCCCTTATATTCAAGGCGCTGTATTAACAAACTTTAACATTAACATTTTTCAAGTTTCGCCAATTGATAATGGGCCATTGTAAACATTTCGGAAAGACAAAGTAAGAAATTTACATTGTGTGGTCTACACATGATAGTGAGCAACAAAATACATGTCTCGTGCCACCCTCTATACAGTCATAACTCATGAACTGTTTGACGTATAATTCTGTGGAAGGTATCATTGCACCTCCTTTTTGATTGTTCATGGTTCATTGTTCATGGTTTGCCCCGCCCCCTCATTTTTATTTTACGAAAATGTTTAAGACTTTAGGATGCACAATTACAACATTTTGCAGCCATGTTCATTTAAATTGATAACACAGTTGGGCATAGGTATGGCACATCAGCTCTATAGTGATTACTCCTTTGAATGCACTTTTTTTTTTAAACCTGTGAGCATTGTGTTTATTATCCAGCATGAAGGCCTTAATTTAGACATAGTTGCTCCTATATTCACAAAATTTGCTACCCACATTTCTCTCATCATTTCCGACATATTTCCAATTTTCCAATGATAAGTCAGCCATTTTCAATTTTGTGCGTTTTTCCTGTATTCTATTCATAGTTTTTTAAAGTCCTCCTAGATGATCTTATCGTATTTGTGTCATATTTGGTTGGTATAATCCCCTGACTAATGTGACCCTAAATTGTAGAGGAATAGATGATAGCTCCAACTATAAGTTCATTTTATAATCAAGAAGTGTTGGAAGGCTCAGCTAGTTGGACTCAGAAGCCCGGATTTCTGTGGTCACTTTGTGTTTATATGAATGGTTCATTACATTAACAGGATGTAATCACTATAACAGTAGTCCTTGAAATGAATATGACAGAGAAAGACCTACCAATAAAATGTCTTTTCCTCAGTCTTGGGTTGTCTGTAAAAACACACCAAATAAAAAAAAATCATTACTGTGAGCTCACTAAACTAATGATAAATTATTAGAACAAATTCCCTCATAAACAGACTCACCAAACACGATGAGGCGGGTGTGGGTATCTGTGGACCCAAGAGGATTCTGGGCCGTGCAGCGGAACATTGAGCCATTGAGCTCAGCAGGAACTCTCTCCATGATGAGTTCCCTTCCGTTATGTTCCTCTCTGCCATCTAGCAGAGGCCCGCCGACCTTGGTCCAGGTGAATATGGGCTCAGGGAAGACCTCGCTCTGTGGACACACGCACACACACACAGACACTTGTGTGTGAGCAGAGATCTGAAGAGACACTGGAAAATGTGCAAGAGAAAGGGGATGACAAGCAGCAAAGGGCTTCTGTTGAACCAGGGCCACTGACAAAGACTGAGCCTACATGGGGCCGGACTCTACTAGGTGAGCTAAAGGCAGCCCCAATCTGAGCCATGTTCTTAACCTGTAACACTGCACTGAGGCACCTCAATGAGCAGCACTGGAACAATCACATCTGTTGAGAAACATTAAGATTTCATATAAAAAAGCTTTCATAATAAACGCTTTAGTACTATGGCACACCCTTTTTAGTTTGAAGAACTGACGGATGGGTGGAGATCATCTTAAAGTCCCCCACCACTCAATAACTCATAAATGTGTTTGGATGTCATTAGGGCACTCTGTTTAACTGTTTGTCGATTTATCTGTGTTAATTGTTCTGTTAACTTCTGTTTTTTCTACGTCCTTCTGTTAAGCAACATGGAAATGGACTACTCGTGTGCCGTGGTGATTTTATTCATCCTATACACTGTCATAAGTGAGAATTTTGATTTAACCTGGAACAACGAAGGAAGTGAATATTGTGTACAAACCTCGTCAATCATCGAATATTCGAGATAAAGCTGTGCCTGTTGAAACCATGTGTCAGTCCCTCATTTGACAAGGCCAAGGCAAAAAAAAGAAGGAAAAGAGGGAAGGAGTCCGTAACGGACTGAGAAGGCGAGGAAGCAGACACCTGCTTCCCATCATAACTGTCAAACATCAGATCATTAAATAATGAACTGGATGGGGTCACAACACACATCTGTTGTGATGAGGATTTTTGGAGAAGTAACTTGATCTGCTTTACGGAGACATGGCTTCATGAGAACAGCGCAAGTATCGACATAGCGAGATATACGTATAGTCATAAGAGAAAATCCACCGGAGGAGGACTCTGTATGTTCATTGACAACACTTGGGCCAAAGTGTTCAAGAGAGTGTGCACTAAAGACTACAATATGCTTTTGTGATTGGTTTAAAGACATGCCAATAAACCAGAGCACGTTCCTCTCCCATCCCGGAATGTTGGACTAACTAGACCCTCCTTCGTAGCACTGTGAGGAGGTCTGGCAAAGCGAGACTAGGTGTTTAGTAATAAACCATGGCTCTCAAAAGATCTTAAATGTGTTTAAATGAGAAAAGGGCATTTTTAGAGAAGCACATTTAGTAGTTCAGCAAAAAACCCTATAGTGTATTGAGAAATCTGTTCTTGCCCCATTATTGCCCTTACCAGAAACGTCACTAGGATTGAAAGATCTCTAAATGTTTTAACTTTTTTAACGTTTTAACTTTTCTGAGCGCACCTCTCTCTCTCTCTCCGCACCGAGCTCCACCAGATCTTTTAAGAACGATGACGCCGTTATCAACCGATTGGTCACTAGGCGGTGCTTTTACACCGGTTGATCGCTAATCTCCAACATAACCTGCTCCCGACCAGGTTAGGTGTTCAGCATAAGTTACCACGGCGTTTGAACCCGGTAACAACTGATCCACCGTCGTGATACAGAAAAGCCTGGGTTGAACCTGAAGTTACCTCCTTAACGCCAAATCTTGCTTCGTAGTACAGGCCTCTGGAGAAGTTTCAGAGAAGAACTTTCAGACTGCCGTGGACAATCCTATGATAATGGCAGCAAAATGATGGGGAATAGACAAGGTGTTCAAGCAAGAATATTGCAACTGAATGAGAAGGCACTGTGTCCCCCATGCAACAGTCACACTTTTAATCTGGATCGAGAGATGTACAATCTTTTTAGCTCCTCTATTCAACGAAATTATATATTTATAATGGATATATTTAAGAAATGGATTATAGTAAATTATATGTAAATGATGCTCATAATTTTATCTGGTCGCAGCAATGTGGGGCCAACCCTATAAATGCAAAAGTCTGTCCCTGACTTACTGAGTGATGAAGTTAAACCATTGGTCAGAGTGAGTGTTGTAGTTTCTTTCAAAATGATATTCAACAGTGTTTCAGCTGGTAATGTTTTGCCATGTATTTACCTCAACTGCAGATTGAAGAAGGCTTATATTAGAGACATGCATTTTATTACTAATCCACTCTGTTTGATAAGTATATTCTTTATTTGGTCATATTTTAGCATGAAGCTTCCTTCTTTTCTGATCTGCTGTCACAGTCTGTCTCTCATTCCTTCCTCGCCAGTCACATTCCCAATTCAACAGGTCCCTTCATTGCTATTTTCCTTTCCCCATCCTGACTGCTTCCCCCCATCTACACACCTTTTCCCACTTCCCTCATCTGCTCTGCATTTACCTGGCTTTCCCCGCCCACCTTCTCACCTGCATCTCATTCCCTCATCAGCCCCTCAATGGCCCACTTTCATTGTGCCCTTCGCAGATCTTCATAGTGGTCATGTGCTTTGCACGTTTGCTTTTAAGCCACTAGCACCTGAACCTGCCTGTAAGCCCATCTATACCCATTAACAATAAACCAATGAAAAAAACACAAGACTACTGTCTGGAACGGAGCAACTGAATTCAGAAACCTGTAGTACACTTTGTAAAAAAGGGTGCGAAAAGAGCCTTTTTTTACTCTGTCCATATCTTTTATCCTGGAAAGTCCCCTGATGTAATTGTATGACTTCACAGAGCCACTGTGTTGAAAAACTCACTGCAGAAGATCCCAGCTGGAAGCCCTGGACAGTGATCCGCACTGTGTCTCCCACAGTGGCCTTACTGGGGCTCATGGACAGCTTGGGTCCTCTGGGAGCAGCTGATAGAAAAATAAAATGGCACGTTGGATTGCTGTTGTACAGTAACACAACACTTATATTAACTTTAACAAAACCAAATAATAGGTAACATGTACTATTATTACAGACTACAAACAAGTTGAAGTGAAGTGGTACAAACTGTGCTGAAGGCTCAGGATGACCCACTTACTATTCATTGTTCTCAGTTTAGTTTAAATTAATGAATTAGGTGGCTTGCCCCTGTTAATTCTTCGTAGCCCTGAATTTGTCCCCCAAAAATGTATATAAATATATTTCATAATATTTTACATAATCTTGGATTTCAACAACAGATTATAATTTCATCACAGTCCAGCTCTCTGCTCTGCGCTCTGTGGGTGGGGAATGTGACGGTGAGACAGTACTGGTGAAATATTGAGCTTTGAGACTTTGATTTAACATTTGAGTTGGTTAGTTATTTTACAAGTTGACAGGTGTTTATGGAATAGTTAGGGCTCACTGCGAGCACAAATACCACTGCTGGTTTGAATGTTTATGTAAATATGGATCTATAATTAACGTTTGATATTAAGTTAAATTAAATGTGAGGTATCGGTATACAATCTGGCTCCAACACATTTCAGAAAAGGTATAAAAAAATGATTTGATTGTTCATCTATTCACATCGATGCTTCTCCTCTGCACTCATATAAAACATGACCTATATGGTCTGAGTAACTGGATTCAGAGAGAATTCTGTGTGCATGTCAGCTCAGAGCTCAGCTCTGTGTGTTGGTGCATGACTCACCCAGTGTGACCTCGGCCTGCATGGGCATGGACAGAGCTGGATGGTTGACCTCACAGCTGAACAGAGCCTCATTGTCCAGCTGGGGGTTGAGGCTCCAGGTCAGCATGGCTCTCACCTCCATGGTGCCGTCACGTGCTGCCTGCTGCCGCTGCTGGAAGTAGTAGAGCGGATCGCTGCTCTGGACCCAGCGGGGAAACTCCCGGCTCACCACCGTCTCAGGAATCACCTCGGTGGTTGGCTCGGAGTCTGACTTGGACCCATGTTCTCTCCCCTTTTCTAGGCCATCTGGGCCGTCTTGGCCCAGCCGAGCAAGCTTCCCCTCTTGTTCCAGCAGGGACTTCTGGAGTTTGGTGTCATCAAGGTCTCGACTGGTGAGAGCCCGGGAGCTCCAGAGCCCCGCTTGGCTCCTGTCAAAGCTTTTTTCTAGACCTCGACCCTTGCTTTGGTCTTCCACTGAGGACAACTGGGCAGTTGGCACCACATCAATAAGCTCACCATCTCGCTTGAAGTAAACCTTAAAAGCCAGGACAAAGGCAGGTCAGATCAACTGGAACACAGAACCTCCATTTAAAAAGACAGTTTGCTGTCAATTGCATAAGGGGCAGGACAAGTCAAATGCTTTGACACAATAATATTTGGTTAAAGGAGATCCTAAGTAGTCAAGAATGGTATTCAACAGGAACATGTGATTGTTAATCAAGTGCAGGCAACACTCCAATACTGGTGGGACGTGTGAACATTTAAACAAGTTGAGCTCGAGGCCTGCACACATGCGTATTGGGGTGTCACTGTTCCTCCTGACAATTTCTGTCAATCCTGGCTCAGGCAATGTGAGAAGGAGGGAGTCCACACAAGGGCTTTTATTTATTTATTACTAGGGATGGATATGGATAGGGTTTAATCGATACTGCTTAATTAACGGTTCTGTTTCTTACTGATACATTTATTGGTTCTTTTTTTATTATTTTGTGAGAAAATTAAGAAAAGAGTAAACATTGTTTTATTATTCATGTTAACAAATAGTGTTTGAGCAGCAACAGCAGCAATGTTTAAATAACTAGACTATACTATTTCAAACAACAAATGTAAAATAAATGCACAGTGGTGGAGGAAGTACTGAATCTCAGTAGTTAAGTAAAAGTACAAATAACCAGAGACATATTTACTTTAGTAAAAGTACCACAATTACAACCCTACTTAAGTAAAAGTAAAAAGTACCTGATTTTAAATGTACTTTAAGTATTAAAAGTAAAAGTACTTGCATAATGATTTATTTTCTTAATCTTATTTGCATATTACAATTTTAAATGGTAATATGCAAAAAGAGTTAGTTAGTTCGTTAGTTTGCACCTTGGTCAGTGAGGGCACTGTGTCTAGCAACCCGTTATTTACAAAGGGGTGGTTCAGTTATTTTGATGCTGAGCTTTGACAGTATCCATACTGTCCACTACCACAAACATGGCCTGGCTTTTAAAAAAAGTTCCTATCCTAACTAGCATAAAACGGAAATATGTTGTAGAATTGGAATGTGGTTGATTTTATTCATGGATGTATTTTAAGATGGTTTTAATTCCTATAACCATGGGAGCGTAAGCAAATAAAGTATGTGAAGCAGCGGGAATGGTGAGGTGGATGTGAAGAGGTCCAGCCAAATAAATAAGATATGAACGCGTCTTCGCAGCCTGGCGGAGGAGTAAACGACGAGAAACGAGAAACGAGAAATAGATGGCAACTATGATTTAAAAAAACGGGAATAATAAAAAACAAACCTTTTCATTTTCACTTTTACCGCAGGCTGTACTGAGGGTCAGCGGCGTTGTGCCCGGGCTCTGGAGCACCAGAGCCGGCTTGGAAGCCGATTAAGGAACGGCGGTGCCCCATATATATCTATGGCAACCAAACTTCACTGGTGAGACAAACGTGTGATGGCCAGGAAGACGTTTTAGCAGGGGGAAAAACTGATCAGAAAATGTAACGGAACGTTGTAGAAATGTAGTGGAGTAGAAAGTATAGATAGATAGAAGTAAAAGTCAAAAGTATGCACTATTGATTCTACTTAAGTAAAGTACAGATACGTGAAAAATGTACTTAAGTACAGTAACAAAGTATTATGTACTTTGTACATAATACAATCCCTTCTGGAATTCGCGATGTCACGATTGCAACAATTCAGGCGAATTCAACCAATCTCCGTGAATTCACTGTGACTCAAATTTGTCCAATCACCAAAACTTCACCGCAAATTTGACCAATAACCGGAGCTTCCCGCGATTTCTACCAATCACAGCAGTCCCCCATGCCAGACTTTTGCCTCGGTATCTGATGCTGAGAGCCACTGATAAAGAGGGAGCGAGAACAGGTTGACAGTACAAGTACAACGCCAAATTCATTTCCTTGTGTAGGGTATGGAGATGAGATGTGTGCATCTCACATTTACGAACAAAATGTACAGCAAAAGGCCGTACAAACCAATTCAGACTGTCCTGCCTACCTGTACACATTTTAACATCAAAGTACGCTGTTACGATTTGTCACACTGATGTCGCTAAAAGCTGCTGCTGTTTCAATCCTGTCTACTCTCTGCAGCGGGTAGGGCACACGACTGACTGACACACACACACAGTAATTTTTACACACGCTCGAGAAACTCGAGAAACCGGAGATGAGATGTGCATTGTTGTTGGCACCAACAGGCGACGGAGGCGGAGGAGATACCGGAAGAAAAAGTGAGGATGCCGGTCTGGAGTACTCGCAAGGCTAAAGAGGCAACCACACAAACCACCACTACCCAGCTTGTTACTCACAAATGCCAGATCCATCGTGAAGAAGTTAGATGAACTGAATCTCTGGATTTCTTCGGACAAACTCATCAGGGACTGTTGCATTCTGGTGATAACGGAGACATGGCTGCACTCATCAATCCCGGACGCAGCCATGGAGCTAACAGGCCGCACATTATTTCGCTGGGACAGAAATGCAGACTCCAGTAAGATGAAAGGAGGGGGGTTATGCATTTACGTCCACAATAGCTGGTGCCCTAACACACAAACCATTGTTACACACTGTTCCCCTGATTTGGAGTACCTGACAATTAAATGCAGGCCGTTTTATCTCCCGCGGGAGTCCTCTGTGGTGATGGTCACTGCCATTTACATACCACCAGATGCTAACGCTAACGCAGCTTTAGGCATTCTACATGGCTCTATTAGTGAACAACAGAATAAACACCTTGATGCTGCCCACATAATAACCGGGGATTTTAACCATGCAGATCTAAAACGGGTCCGCCCCAAGTTCACACAACACATTAAGTGCGCCACAAGGTGGAGTTAACATACTTGACAAAGCCTATTCTAACATCAAGAGAGGCTTCAGGTCAATACCATTACCACACTTAGGCCAGCCAGACCACCTATCCATACTACTTACCCCAGCATATACCCCCCTCAGAAGAAAAACTCAAGTCACCTCAAAGACTGTAAAGACGTGGCCTGAGGGAGCCTCATCACAGCTGCAGGACTGTGTGATTATTTCTTATTTGCTGTATTATTCAACAAAGACAAGCAATAAATCATTGTATTTCCATGGCAGACACCCTCATACATGTTTTTATTACCTCCCGTTTGGCCTACTGCATTGGAGTCCCGTCTGGGGTCCCCAGCAAAACCCTAGACAGGCTCCAGTATGTCCAAAACTCTGCCGCCAGGGTCCTCACCCACACCAAGACCTGGCAGCACACCCCAACCCTCATCCACCTTCACTGGCTCCCAACTAAAGATGCAGTAGCTACACTTATAAAACTAACTTCCTGTCATATGTGCTGAAACTGACCCTATGTTACAGTAGAACTACATTAGTCAGGTAATTTAAAAAAAAAAAAAAACACCCTCCCTGCAGATATCCGAAATGCTATATCCCTGGACATTTTTAAAAAAACTCCTGAAACACCACCTGTTCACCACAGCCTACAACCTCCCTTAGCTTAGCACTGTAATTATGTTAAGTGTCCTTAGGTTTCATGAAAGGTGCTATATAAATAAGTTATTATTATTGTATTGTTCTCAGTAGCTCACAGGTTTTTTGCTAGGAAAACCAGCATATCCACTTTTGCTGGTTTAGAGGACAAGCGAGTACAAGTCACTAAACTGATCACCAAACTCAGTGAACTGGGCATCAATACCTCCCTCTGTAACTGGATTCTGGACTTCCTAACCAACAGACCTCAGTCTGTTAGGTTAGATAATCACACCTCTTCAACATTCACCCTGAACACCGGCATACCGCAGGGATGTGTGCTGAGCCCTCTCCTTTACTCCCTCTTCACCTACGACTAAACTGTGGCTTTAACACCATTGTAAAGTTTGCAGACGACACTACGTGATTGGTGTCATCAGCAACAACGATGAGATGGCCTACAGGGAGGAGGTCCAGCACCTATCACCGTGGTGCACAGACAACAACCTGGCTCTCAACACCAAGAAGACCAAAGAGCTCATTGTGGACTTCAGGAAGTCTAAAGCTAGCGCACACACACACACACACCCATTCTCATCAACGGGACTGAGGTGGAGCGTGTCACCAGCTTCTAGTTTCTGGGTGTCCACATCTCTGAGAACCTCTCTTTAACCCTCAACACCTCTACCCTGATCAAGAAGGCTCACCAGCGTCTCTTCTTTCTGAGGAGACTCAAGAAGGTCCACTTGTCTCCTCAGATCCTGGTGAACTTCTACCGCTGCACCATCGACAGCATCCTTACCAACTGTGTCAGTTTGGTATGGCAACTGCTCTGGCCATGACCAGAAAGAACTGCAGAGGGTGGTGAAAACCCAACGATGCCCAACGCATTACCGGTTCCTCACTCCCCTCCATCGAGACCATCCAGGGCAAGCGTTGCTTGCGTAAGGCGTGCAGCATCATCAAAGACTGTTCTCACCCCAACCACAGCCTGTTCACCCCACTCCCCTCGGGGAGGCGTCTCAGGTCTCTCAGCACCCGTGCCAGCAGGTTCAGAGGAAGCTTCTTTCCTGTGGCTGTCACCCTACTGAACTATTGCTCTGACAATTTAACCTACTACACAATTTGCACTACCCTACCTCACCCATACTGTTTCGTTTATTATTTACAAATGTACATACTGTAATTACACCTATACATAGCCATATTCTACTGCTCTTCATACTATTCATCCTGCACATACACTTATTCTTACATTCTTACATTCAGAATATCCATATTTATTCTGATTTTCTTAGTATGTATTCTGTTAATACACTGCATATATCTATATTATTCTATATTATTACTCTTAACTCTACTAGTATAATGTCACTGCTACTACATTGCATATATCTGTACATACATTGTTCATATTACATAGCCATATTTATTATGCTCTTATAACACTCCAATATATTTCTTGTCCTGCCTATGCACCACCTGTCTATACTTGAATATCACATTGCACTTTTCTGCTTTTTTTTTTGCACTTCTGGTTTTCGTAAAAATGCAAACTGCATTTTGTTGTCTTTGTACTTGTACTCTGCACAATGACAATAAAGTTGAATCTAATCTAATCTATATTCCCTCCAGTGCTAAACAGACGCTCTGTGTAGCCGTGAACCCAGGCTTGGCAACCGCATCATGTCTTTGGTGATAAACTCAGTTACTGCTTGAGTAATTTCCTCGTTCCGTTTTGAAGTACGTTCATATGGAGTTAACGTTACACTTTCAAATATTTAGGCGTTTTGCTTACTTGACAAACTGGTGTTCGGCATTTTAGCCATGCAACTGTCACAGATGGCTTTGTGTTGTTTTAAGTGCTGATACAGGTTCGTTACCCCATGAGGTAGCAACGTTAGCAAGACAGGTTTTGCACAATACCTGAAGCTGCACTTAATCTTTTTTTAAACCAAAAATAGTCCCACACAAGTGACATACTGTTCCTATTTGGGACTAATGTTTCTGTCGAGACTGAGGCCATTGTACAACAGGTCAAGGTACGACGTAGCATTAGCGTGCTAAGTTGATGCTTTCTCTGCGGATTACAAACTGCTTTTCTCTCGCGAGTCACTTGGCCTTTGAGATTAGGAAATCGCGTTTTAACATATCGCGATATTATTGCAAATGCGATAAATCGTTCAGCCCTATTGTGTTACATTGGCTACTGCTGCCCTTCTCAACCGGTCCCAGCAATTGGCATCATTATTCATCTTTCCCTTGAACCTGGGGTCGATTGCTGTCGCCTCGTATAGGAAGGTCTGGGTGGTGACGCAGTTGATTAATTTCCATGAAGTTTACTGGGAATTTTGTTAAACTGCAATACAGTACAATGATATGTCTATATTATTAACCAAACCCAAATACACAGCAACAGTGTAAATAGCACCGCTCAGCTAACATAGCAGTGTAGCCTATATGATAAACACAATGAAAGCTAGTAAAAATAACCAGCAGTAATAAACATAAAACTAACTTAGCCAAGCACGAACTAATTAGCTTCTTAGCTATCTCAATAATCTTACAAAATTAAAATATGCAGTAACCTAATGTTACACGATGAGAAATACTTACAGACATTGCCTTAGCAAAAAGGGAGAAAGAAAAGCGATCGACTCAGAAACTGACGACTGGTAGAGCTCACGCATTCCTGTAGCTGATTACCGCATGGCAATTTTACTTCCTGTTTCCCAACATGCACTGGTACTATGTTACTATGGTTACAAAGATAAACAAACCACACTGAACTGTTGAAACAAAGTAGAACACATTTTCAAGCGGCATGACACTCCCCGCTTGGGGTCTTTAAAGAGCCCACATTTATTAAAAGAATCAGTCTTTGGAGCGAGAAGCAGAACCACTTCTGTAATGGGCCGAGAAAAAGTCTTTCTGGTTCCATCCTTGACGACTTCCACTTGAACCTTCCGGACCAATCCATCTTCTCCTGGAAAGGTTTTTGCGATGATGCCCTTAGGCCATTGATTTCTCTTTGCCTGATTGTCTTTCAGGAGAACTATATCTCCCTCTTGGAGGTTCGGCCTTTTTTCTTGCCACTTGTGCCGAAGCTGCAATGTTTTGAGGTATTCATGTTTCCACCTGTTCCAAAACATGTCTGCTAGGCCCTGAACCCGCTTCCACTCCTCTGTGACGAGATGCGCTTCCTCAAAGCTTCCTGACGGAGGAGGAGGTGCGGAGCCTGTCTTGAGAGTCAGGAGCATTGCTGGGGTGAGAATGAGAGGCGATTCCGGATCCGATGACACTGGGATGAGCGGTCTAGCATTCATGATTGCAGCTACCTCAGCCATGAGTGTGGTCAGAACCTCATGTGTCAGGTGAGACCTCCTCTCCTCAAGCAGCATGCAGTCCAAAATACGGCGGGCAATGCCAATCATTCGTTCCCACGCGCCACCCATATGAGACGCGTGGGGCGGGTTGAATACCCAGGTGCAGCTCTGTGTGTCCAGGTACCCTTCCACACTGTTTAAGCCTGGATTAGTCTTGTCCATCTCTAGTTCACAAGAGGCGCCGATGAAATTAGTTCCGCAGAGGCTGCTGGAAGATGGGATGTTGGATCCTGAGTTGATACACTTAAGTTCCTCTGTATAGCACTCATTCTGGACACTCCTCACAATGCAAACTTTGGCCCTCAGCAACTCTTCCTCTGTAGAGCGACAGATGTGCCACCCCTGACATTCATTCTGGGTGAAGTGGGCAAAAGAACGAGCCACGTGCATGAGGTGTGCTATGGCTGTGAGGAGAGTGCTGAACTTAGAGAAACGTTCAAAGCGTTGTGGGTGTACCACATCTCTGGTAACGTGTGAGACTTGTCACCATCTGGGGACGCACTTCAGAGTCAGTGTCAGGGTCAATAAGGTTATAAGTCTCTTGAAGCTCAGGTGAATGCGAAGATACATCATGGAGAAAGGCTGGTCCTTTGAGCCAAATTGTGCTGCTAAGCAAGGCTGGTGTCACAGTTCTTGACCCAATGTCAGCTGGGTTCAGGTGCGTTGGGACGTACTTCCACTGGCCGGAACAGGGTGATTGATGGATTCGTTGGATCCTGTTGTGTACGTAGACATAGAATCTCCTTGACTGGTTCTGGATGTACCCCAATACAACCTTGCTATCTGTGTAGTAGGTGATGTTGTCAAATGTTGTGTCCATCTCTGTGACTACCATCTCGGCGATTTCGACAGCGAGCACAGCCGCACAGAGCTCAAGTCTCGGGATAGTTAAGCCAGGCTGGGGGGCCAACTTTGCCTTCCCGAAGACAAAGCCAATCTCAGTCTGTTCTTGGTGGCTTGTCACCTTGATGTAGGCTACGGCTGCTATGGCCTTAACTGATGCGTCTGCAAAGAGACAGAGTTCTCTTCTTAACACACCTGCGGTGGAGAAGGATGTATAAGGGCGTGGTATCTGGAGCCCCTCTAGGTCTTGGAGTGACTGTTTCCATCTAGTCCACTCACTCTCCATGTCTTTGGGAAGAGGTGAGTCCCACTCCTCTGCTTGCGAGGTGAGTTCCCTGAGTATCAGTCTTCCATGAACTGTGATGGGTGCGAGGAACCCTAGAGGATCGTAGAGGCTGTTCACGGTTGAGAGTACCCCTCTGCGAGTGAATGGCTTCTGGTCATCTTTGGTTACAAACATGAAGGTGTCTGTGCGCATGTTCCAGAACAATCCAAGTTCCAGTCCAATGATTAAGGTCACTGGCCCTGACCTTAATAATAGCCTGCTAGGTGTTCTTATGAGGTTCAGGAAGGAACAGGTGGCAATCACCGCTGACATCGAGCACATGTTCCACTGCTTTGTCGTTAAGGAGGACCACCGTGATTTTCTCCGCTTCCTGTGGTATAGGAACAATGACCCTACCTCTGACATCGTGGACTACAGAATGCGGGTTCACCTTTTTGGGAACAGTCCCTCACCTGCCGTTGCAGTGTATGGTCTGCGACGGGCAGCTAAGGAAGCAGAAACCGACTATGGCAGTGATGCAAGAAGATTCATTGACCGCGAGTTCTACGTTGACGACGCTTTAAAGTCCTTCGGCACCGAGGAAGAGGGACGGGCAGAAAATAGCCCATGACAGTGAAAAGACTGCAACACAGCTAACGAGGGACACAAGGATTGCCATCCTACGGAGCAACTCAATACCAAGAGATAAGCGGCTAACGCTACAGCTTCCTGTAAGCTACGCACTAGTCTCCTTTTCCTGATATTGAAAACGCGGTGAGTCACAATGTCACAACGTAGCAACAGTAAAAAAGGAAATGGAGATAACCAGTCTGAGACTGCGCTGAAGAAGCAGTCGCTCATCTGGTACATCGTCCAGATCGAAGATTAGCATGGCCGTCGCCATGGCAAAGGCAAAAACTGAAGCAGCGCAAAAGGAAATTGAACTTAAAGTGGAGCAGGCACGAGTTCATCATCTTCTTGATGCATTAAACGATGAAAAAGAAAAGGATGCTGCCATAGCAGAGGCAAATGCTCTTGTGGCTGGTTTACAAGATATGGGCTTTGAAGTATGCAGTGAGGTTAACAGCCCGGTCCCCCAATCGGTCAAAGACCAGCGCGTTGCCGCTTATGTGTCGGCACAAGCCAGCCTACGCAGCAAGGGTCTATCCGTCTGAAGAGGGGGTGACTATGCTTTCGCCAATGCTTCATCCTCCACACCCTCAACCAATCAATGTTATCCTTCAACAACCCACCCACGGGCAAGGGCTCGCACTGACCCAAGCTTTAACCTCTTCATGCAAGCTCCAGCAGAGAGAGAGTAAGTGGGAGAGGCCTACAAAGACATCCGTATATGTTCACAAGACGCAGGTCTCAGGAACTGCTAAGGTCAAGTGTAGAGAAAGTATGGAACGAATTGATCCAAATAAACATTGTCCTCTGCATAAAAAGCCCCACCCTCTGAGGAAATGCAGAGGCTTCCGTGAGAAGCGCATAAATGATCGTAAACAGCTTTTAAAAGAGCATTACATCTGCTTTCGCTGTTGCTCCTCCACAGAGCATCTTGCAAAGAACTGCACCGCTGAGCTAAAATGTACAGAGTGTGAGAGAACTGCTCATGTGACAGCACTTCACCCCTACCCACCTACCTGGAAATCGAAGTCTGATGTTTAGGCACTTGACCAAATACCTCTTTCACTCTGATTTGGTTGTTGCATGGCTGAAGATGACTTGTACGACCATTCTCTAAGATGGCTGTTTTGTAACTCCTCACCTCAAGTGGTCTGTGAGCACCTCCAAGGCACACATCACCGATGACGACCCATCCTAGGTCAAGCCTTTGAGCAAACGGTGCATCTCCTGGGCCACTTATCTGCTCTCGGACCTTGTGCGCCCGTAAGATGTCTCTGCCCAGTAAGAGGAGTATTTTGGCATCCAGATCTAAAGGCGGAATCTTGTCGGCGATGTGCTTCAGGTGGGCATGATGGTAGGCTGCTTCCGGCGTAGGAATCTCGGCGCGAACGTTAGGGATTTGGTTGCACTCAAGGAGTGTAGGCAGAGGAATGCTTACTTTCTTGTCTACCGGCTCCACGGTATAACCACTGGCTCTCCTCCCCACTGTCTCTGTACGCCCCGCACAGGTCTTGAGTGTATATGAGTAGGAACTCCCAGAGATCTTAAAAACCTCAAAGAACTCGCGCGGTCAGAGTTCTTTCTGCTCATCCAGTATGGCGTACATTCTCTTGGACTCCTCCCTGCATCCGTTTGGGAACACGCTGACGAGGCAGATCTTAGCACATGCTCTGGCACTCAATCCTTCACCACATACTTGTGTGCACGTTGACTTGACCTCTTGGATGTCTGCTCTGTCCTCCTCCCCGCCGTCCTCTGAAGTGGAAGGGGACGACTTCGATTTCCAGGTAGGTGGGTAGGGGTGAAGTGCTGTCACATGAGCAGTGCTCTCACACTCTGTACATTTTAGCTCAGCGGTGCAGTTCTTTGCAAGATGCTCTGTGGAGGAGCAACAGCGAAAGCAGATGTAATGCTCTTTTAAAAGCTGTTTACGATCATTTATGCGCTTCTCACGGAAGCCTCTGCATTTCCTCAGAGGGTGGGGCTTTTTATGCAGAGGACAATGTTTATTTGGATCAATTCGTTCCATACTTTCTCTACACTTGACCTTAGCAGTTCCTGAGACCTGCGTCTTGTGAACATATACGGATGTCTTTGTAGGCCTCTCCCACTTACTCTCTCTCTGCTGGAGCTTGCATGAAGAGGTTAAAGCTTGGGTCAGTGCGAGCCCTTGCCCGTGGGTGGGTTGTTGAAGGATAACATTGATTGGTTGAGGGTGTGGAGGATGAAGCGTTGGCGAAGCATAGTCACCCCCTCTTCAGACGGATAGACCCTTGCTGCGTAGGCTGGCTTGTGCCGACACATAAGCGGCAACGCGCTGGTCTTTGACCGATTGGGGGACCGGGCTGTTAACCTCACTGCATACTTCAAAGCCCATATCTTGTAAACCAGCCACAAGAGCATTTGCCTCTGCTATGGCAGCATCCTTTTCTTTTTCATCGTTTAATGCATCAAGAAGATGATGAACTCGTGCCTGCTCCACTTTAAGTTCAATTTCCTTTTGCGCTGCTTCAGTTTTTGCCTTTGCCATGGCGACGGCCATGCTAATCTTCGATCTGGACGATGTACCAGATGAGCGACTGCTTCTTCAGCGCAGTCTCAGACTGGTTATCTCCATTTCCTTTTTTACTGTTGCTACGTTGTGACATTGTGACTCACCGCGTTTTCAATATCAGGAAAAGGAGACTAGTGCGTAGCTTACAGGAAGCTGTAGCGTTAGCCGCTTATCTCTTGGTATTGAGTTGCTCCGTAGGATGGCAATCCTTGTGTCCCTCGTTAGCTGTGTTGCAGTCTTTTCACTGTCATGGGCTATTTTCCATTCAGCTTAAACACTCCCGACAAACTCCAGGACGCAGTTGATTAATTTCCATGAAGTTTACTGGGAATTTTGTGAAACTGCAATACAGTACAATGAGATGTCTATATTATTAATCAAACCCAAATACACAGCAACAGTGTAAATAGCACCGCTTAGCTAACATAGCAGTGTAGCCTATATGATAAACACAATCAAGCTAGTAAAAACAACCAGCAGTAATAAACATAAAGCTACCTTAGCCAAGCACGAACTAATTAGCTTCTTAGCTATCTCAATAATCTTACAAAATTAAAATATGCACTAACCTAATGTTACACGATGAGAAATACTTACAGACGTTGCCTTAGCAAAAAGGAAGAAAGAAAAGCGATCGACTCAGAAACTGACGACTGGTAGAGCTCACGCATTCCTGTAGCTGATTACCGCATGGCAATTTTACTTCCTGTTTCCCAACATGCACTGGTACTATGTTACTATGGTTACGAAGATAAACAAACCACACTGAACTGCTGAAACAAAGTAGAACACATTTTCAAGCGGCATGACAATCAACATGAAGTATCCTGACAGAATGAGGTAATATCTTTAAGTTATGAGCCAGGAGACAGACAATAGAGACCTAACAATAGTGTTAGATGGGCAGCGGTAAAGATGGGAGAAATTAGGTATGAATATGGTGCTGAAAGATTTAGAATCATTGATATAAAGAAAGTGGACAGGTTGTAAACTATTAAGTCTCGACAGCATAAAGAAGTAGATAAATTAGTGGAGAGACAACTAAGAAAGCAATAGAGAAAAGCAACAATAGATGAGAAAGGTAATTCATGTTTTGCAAAAAAAGCTAATAATCCAGTTAGCAGTACAACTTACAGGGAAGAGAAAGAAGAATGAGCAAGTTAGAACAGTATTTTATAGAGATCCATTTAACCTTTATAAAAAGATGTTCAGTCTAAAGAAGAAGGTAACCTTAAACCCTAAAGCAAGAGGTAGACGAATATTTAGCTTAAAGATTCACTCAGATACAAGAAACAATAGAGATTTGTATTTCTCCTGATATTCCAACATTAGGAGAGATACAATATACACTGAAAAAAGTGAATCATTGACTTTAATTAAATTTATTATGTCAACCGGTTCCACATATTTTTATTCGGTTAGTTAAAAGCAAAAATATTAAGGTCATTTAATTTAACTAACTTATGTTACCGTGAAACAGTGATTGTAAATTCAGCTAATTAAAATGTTTTACTTCTGATCAACAAGAGATATTTAAGCTTAACCAAATTAAGTCAGTTATGTTATATTAACCTAAATAATATATGTACAGGCTACATATTTTACATTTGTCAA
The DNA here is from genome assembly GCF_031162955.1 of Sander vitreus. Lineage (NCBI taxonomy): Eukaryota > Metazoa > Chordata > Actinopteri > Perciformes > Percidae > Sander > Sander vitreus. Next base: position 31,699,529 of record NC_135861.1, on the reverse strand, counting down.
TTCAGCATATATCTTATTTGTAGTCATTAAATAATACATTTAATTCATTCATTCAGTTCAGTTAATGAAAACATTAGGTTTTCATCTACTATAAGTTTTACTATTTACTTTGACATAATTCAAGTTTGTCAACAGGTTCCACACAAATGAAATTTGGTACACCCAACATAGTTTTCTTATTTTCCTTTATTCACCAACACAGCAGTGATTCAGTAACATTTAAATGCATGTACACATTTATAAAACATGGAATTACAGCTGCAAATATTAGTCAATTGATTAATAGCAAATTAATAAATAATTCACACTTTTTAATAAATAACTCATACTTTTTACGGTTTAATAAATAATACTTTTTACAGTTTTCAAATTTGTTTACAACTAAATAGTCTCTCCATCTAACAGCCTTTCCACTGGAAACTTTATTTTAGAAACGGCATTTAGAAATTTTGGTGAACAGATTTAATAGGGAAGTGTGGTTTTCAGTTGTAGTTTTCCCTGTTTTATTGTGTTATCTAATTTATTTCCCATTTCCTTGTCCACATAATACTAATAGGGACACCTACCCATTCAGAGAGGCATGCTGCTTTTTTATTAAACTGACTAAAACTAATACACTAATAATAGTAGGGATCGCGTTCCACTCTTTTGAATAAGGGGTGTTTGAGCTAAACCATAAACAAAAAAATTAAAGTTTTATTTTTCAATATTATTGCAATAGATTGTTTAAATATAAAGTGGTTTTATTGTTGTGGTTTGTATTTCCAGCTGTTATTTTGGAGCGATGCAGGCAGCCTCTGTGCTGGGGGTGTTGAGCAATAACAGGAAGAACGCATTGTCTCAAACTGTTAAAAGCATTTTCTGTGCTTGTGAACTTGCAAGGTCATTCTTCCAAGAACAACCAGAAAGAACGTTCTCCCCAAGAACACAAGTCCGTTCTTTGCATTCTAGAGATTGAACAACAGCCATTATGTTTGCAACTCCTTGTCACAGCGTTCCTTGTAGTTTTGATGCCCTAGTCTTTGGTTTGCTCAGTGTTTTTTGGAACTCATTTTGCCTGCCTGACTTACTCATTTTTGCCTGCCTGCGTCCTTCAGGACTCCCTTTGTTGTATGCCGTTTACTTTATTCAATCCTCTAATATTCCACTGCCTACTTGTCTCTACACATTTGGTCCAAGTCTGGTATTCCTAACCCTTGATAGAATGATCGACAACAGACAAAGACAGCACAGAAACTAATACACAAGGTAACAAGGGTAAAACAACGAACAGGTGACATGAGGGCTGAAGAACAGGTGGAACACTTCAGGGCAGTGCAGACAATAGCAGAGGCGGTAAAACACAAGGCAGGAAGTAAAACAAGACAACACTAAAAAAGTAAAACAAGAAACTGAAGCAAGAAACATACACATGGATTAAATAGGGTAAAACACAACAGAGAATACAGGAGACAGTAAACAGGAAATAAATGAACACAATAAAACAGGGAAAACTACAGTTGAAAACCACAACCATGACAGGAGGTACATAATTAAAGATGTCTTGACATTGAGCTGTATTAATAAATTGAGCAGACCATGGAGTACTTATCACGCAGAGTGGCCAACCCTACAGTTATATACACTATATTGCTGTCTGCACTACAGTTAGTGACATCAATTGGCACTTACCCACTGCTAGTACCAGTTCTGCTTGGCTCGACACGACTCAGCTTCCATTGCAGATTTAGTACCGCCTCATGCGTCATAGTGACGCCACAGGAAACTGCCATGACCTAACGCGACACACACACAGAACGTCGAAGGTGTGTTGTTTTTAATTCTCGGCACAAAGCACACATTTAGTTTCAAAAGAAGCTGGAGGCAGCAAAAGAAACGCCGCTGGCTAAACTATTTTAAAATGGCGGGTTTGTTCAGTACACCCCCGTCTGTCGCTAGCAATGATGACGCAGTAACTAGTGACGATTCTCTCCGACCAATCAGTAGGCAGTAGTCTTTCATGTCACCTTTTGGTATCACCTCAGCTCGCTTGGAATCTCGACGGAGGTGAAACAAAAAAATTTACCTGTTAGCTAGTACCAGGTACTTTTTTTCATAATGGAAAAACAAAAAAGGCGAGTAGAGTCGAGGCGAGTCGAGCAGGTACCATGTAATAGAAAAACGCCAAATGTGTATAACCCCAATGTTGCAGCTGGCGAAAGTTGGGGCCAACCTGATTATTTCCTATACTACTGGGCAATTCAATCTACCACAATACATCATCATCCACATTATATATTGTGTATTAATTAGGGCTGTCAAAATAATGCGTTAATTTTGATTAATTAATCAGAGAAAAAATAATGCGTTAAAAATCTGGTGCCACTGATATGTCTGCGCTTCTCTCTGCTGCTCTGAAACAGACGTTACAGGAAACACAAACCCCGCTGCGCGTGACGCTAGTTAACACAATACTCAACAGCAGCTAACGTTAGCCTACCGCTAGCTAGTAGCTGGATTAAACATGGTTAAAATGCTGACAGCTAACGCTAAATGGTGTAAAGTTTGACTGTGTTTTACTGTAGAGGATTCAACACCGGCATGTAACAATCTGCAGCTGCCGTCGGAGAAACAACACAGACGGTGCGTTCAATGAAACTGGTAAACTACAGACTCGTGGTGCATTTGAAGTTATTGTAAATGTACTTTTCCTATCTGGTTGTTGTTTTTGTCGTTCAACAGCAATTTACTAGTGAAATAAGTTATTGTTATACATTATTGTTAAATCATTTAATTTTGACCATATGGCCTTGTATATGGCTAGCAATAAACAAGCCGTTCTTTGATGTCACCAACTGTTGTTTAGTACCCTTTTTTTTTCTTTTCTTTTTTTACTTTCTTAAAAAGTATCAGTTGAGGCACCGTTAATTATGTATGCGATTAATTTCGATTAATTAATCACAGAGTATGTAATTAATTAGATTACATTTTTTAATCGATTGACAGCCCTAGTATTAATAATAATTTTGGAGTAAATGGTACAATATTTGCCTCAAAGATGCAATGCAGTACAAGCACTAAGCAACAAAAAAATAGAAACACTCAAACTAAGCACACAAGCACCACAAACCTGCACTTAAGCACTTGGGTACAGCACCATCTAGATTATACTGTATATAATCATCTAGTTAAGACCTAAATATCATTAGGTGAGGAAAGTTGTTTCGCCAGGAGATGTTTCAGTGATATTTTAAAGTGATTCTTACCGTTTTCCTGAATGATATGCTCAGGCAGAGAGTTCCATGTAACCACAGCTCTGTACATTGCAACCATACTGTTTTTTGCTTTGGGTAGTGTGACTCTACCTCCAATAGCGTGCCTGGTATGGTAGTTCAGCACATTTGAGCTTAAAAATAGCTATTTATGTGTAATACCCTTGGCAATTTAGTTACTGAAATCTTCTTTTTTTTTTAAGCAAAGAGACAGTGCATCTATCTTTTACCTTTAGCCAGTTACGCATCGTATTTACATTGGTTCTATATGAGCATCGAAGTGTACAATGTGCTGCTTGTTTTTTTGCAATTTTCTCATCTGGGTCAAAACTACTGAGCAGTAGTCCAGATTAGATCAAACTTGTGTCTTAATGTCCCATTTCATTTTTGTGCTCCCCATCTTACTCACCAATGTATCTATATGTGTGGACCATAATATTTACTATCTATTGTTTATTGTCTAAAAGTTCTTAAGTCTTTTATTTAACATCTGTTACATACAACTTTAATCTAGGCTCTTAACATACGATTTATCCTAAATACAATGCTTTTTGTTTTAGAAACATTAAGAACCAGTTTATTTGTTACACGTTTAACTACCTGCTGCAATTCCTTGTTTACCACACTTGCAAGTTCATCAATAGTGGATTCCACAATGTATACTGTTGTATACTGCAATACTACTTCTGCTTCCCTTGATAATATCACAAACAATCTGAATAGTGCATTGCTTAACACACTTGACTCTGTCCCACCTCTTATAACCAGAAAACGCACTCAGACAAAAACGCCGCCATGGTTCACTGATTACACTGGTGCACTCAAACAGAAGTGCAGAAAACTTGAGCGCAGGTGGCGCAGATCTAAACATGCGACTTCTCACGTAGCTTGGGCAAGGAGTTTTAGGGCATACAAAAAGAGCACTCTCAGCTGTTAGGGAAAGATATCTATCAAGTGATTAACACTAATAAAAAATAATCCACAGGACACTGTGGCTAAACTCACACAGAGTGTCCCCCTGCCAACATTTCTTCTTTCACAGCTGAAGGCTTTAATTGAGTCAATCTTGCTTGCGAAGAAGTTCATAGAGTTAATTTCACTGGTCCACACTCATATCAGAATCCAGTACGTCTAACCTGTTTCCTGTTTTCAGTAGATCTATTCTTAATTTCATTAATAAGTCGCTTTCCGTGGGTTCTGTGCCCTCAGCTTTTCAGCTGTTATTAAGCCTCTACTTAAAAAAAACAAATACTGACCCAGAAGTTCTTAACAATTACCTGTCCAATATCTACCTTTTATGTCAAAACTACTTGAATGGACTGTTGAGAACTAACTTACTGCCCATTTGTCCAATAACAATCATTTAAAAAAAATTCCAATCTGGCTTCCATTCCTGTCACTCAACTGAAACAGCCTGGACCAGAGTAGTAAATGAGCTATTAATTACTGCCGACTCTGAATCAACATCTCTGTTGCGGACTGCTCCTTGACCTGAGTGCAGCTTTTGACACTGTGGACCACAGCATACTCTTACGTCACCTGGAGAATTATATTGGTGTAGAGGGGACAGCCCTTTCATGGTTTCACTCAAATTTATCAAAAAGAACTGCACATGTAAACTACAACAATAACAATTCTGACTCCTCTACAGTGAACTCTGGTGTACCCCAGGGATCGGTCCTTGGCTCTGTGTTTTTTTCCCCATCTATATGCATCGCCTTGCAGACATTATTAGCTCACCTAGTAGAGTGTGTGCCCCATGTAGGCTGAGTCCTTTGCAGTGGCCCGGGTTTGAATCCGACCTGCGGCCCTTGCTGCATGTCATTCCCTCTCTCTCTCTCTCTCCCCGCCCCCCTTTCCTGTCTATCCACTGTTACTATCTAATAAAGGGAAAAAGCCTCAAAAAATGCCATTGCTATGCTGATGATATCCAGCTATATGTACCTGTACAGCCAAACAAACTTTCCCAACTCCTAAATTTAGAAGCATGTGTATCAGACATAAATGGATAGATGGCTATGAACTTTCTGAATGCTGATAAAACATAGCAATTAGTAGTAAGACCAGCCAAACATGATCACTTGTTTAAGAATCTGTGTATTAATAGTAATAGCTGTTTTATCTCTGAAAGCTTGAGCATCAAAACATTGGTGCGATTTATGATCCTCGCCTGACAGTTCAGTCTCACATCAAGGCTATTTCTAAGACAGCATTTTTCCATCTCAGTAACATTGCAAAAATTAGACCCATTTTATCATTTTGTGATGCCAAAACTATAATCCATGCATTTGTGTCTTCCCAACTTAATTACTGCAATGTTCTGTTTTCTGGTCTTCCAAGCTGTGCCACTAGAGGCCTTCAACATGCCCAGAACACTGCAGCCAGAATCTTGACAATAACTAAAATAAATAAAAATACATGATTGAAAATACAATCACATAACACCCATTCTGGCCTTTCTTCACTGGCTCCCAGTGCAAGCTAGAGCTGATTTTAAGGTTCTTATTTTAACATATAAGGTCCAGCATGGACTCGCACCACCTTATTTATCTGAGCTTATTACACCATATACACCGCCACACACACTCCGCTCCCTTGATGCTGGTCTCCTGGTCATTCCCCTAGTAAACAAAACATCAATTGGTTATAGAGCATTCTCCTACTGTGTCCCTCATCTTTGGAATGGCTTCCCACTACATGTTAAAGAAGGTTTAAATCTAGATTAAAAATCCCACCTCTACTCATTATATTACAGCCAACCATAACACACCATCCTTTCTGCATCCTTCACAAACAAACCTTTTCACTTATTGTCTTTGTTGCTGGTTTTGTATTTTTTTATTATTACTGTTTTAATGCTGTTCAATTGTTTTGTTGCTGTGTGTTATTTGTTACTTTAATTGTAAAGTGCATTGAGACAATGTTTAATGATGATTTTACACTTTAAATACATTTGATTGATTGAATGACCCCCTTTCATAACTAATGAACCGTTTTACGTAGATTATTGTGAGAGGCATCATTGCACTCAGCAAATAGTTCCTTTTTCTCTAGCCTTTTTCTAGGCAACAAGGTAATTTAAAGCAAACAACGTATGTATATATAAACAGTGATGGTATCTTTAATATTATTCAGACAGTCAGTGGGCAGCCTACAGCTGGCTGCTCCTGTGTTCATCTTGTTTACTGCTCAGTATACATGGTCATGTGACCAGAGAGATTGGTGTCTGCCATCATTATTATTTACCACAACTACAATAAACCAGTGCTGGGCAGAGGTGTCCTTGGTTAAACAAAGACAGCTATTGAACATGTAGTCCAATTCAGTAGATACAAATGGAACATTTAATTAAAGGGTGTTCTGTTAAGATTATGATTATGTAGCATTGCTTCTCTTTATCTTTTGCATTGTGTTTGTCTCATTCAGGACATGTAAAACAATCCAGAGAGATAAACAGTAAAAAAGCCTCAGTCTCACCATGGGAGCTGGCTTTGCTCCTGTAACAATGCAAACCAGAGTGAAGTTGTGCGCCTCATAGCGGCTGAAAGGAGCCGGGCTGTTGGCTGCCACCACAGAGATAGACTTGGGAGGTACTGCAGAGAAAATACACAGATGACACTCTTTCGATTAATTAAATCAATATAATAGAATATAAGTTATTAGGTATTTATCAAGTAATAAAAAAAATCAGCGATAAGTAGTGAGTCGGTATGCTGGTGATGACTCCAAGCTGAGACTGCAAGGGGAGCACCTTTAAATGTGAATATTTCAAATAAATTCAGTTATTTTGTACAGATATCAATGGTGCCCACATGATGAATCCTAAAATAAATTGTGATCCCCTGACTTTTCTTCTAAAGATATTTATGAAACGTGCGTACGACCTAAAACAGGCGTAGGACGGGTGTACGGCGATTCCTATGCAAAGCAAGGTATTTATCAATTTGAACGTGAGCGTAGGCGATAAAATCTCACGTCTGGTCTGAACTCGTGTACGCAAGTTTTCGAGTCAGTGTGGACTTGTGGTGCAGCATATAATCAGTTTAACAGGAGAAGGAGAAGTCATCAGTTGATCACTTATCAGCAATGGCAGATCTGGCTCTTATAGAGGACCTCTACGTGCCGGTAACAGTGCACACGTACGCGCACGGGCCACGGTGGAGCGCTCCATCGGATTGATTAAGGGCAGATGGCTCTGTCTTGCATCAGCGATATTATTAGGACTATAGCATACATATGTCAAGGATGTAGCCTACATTAAATAAACTTCAGCTGGAGTCAGATTTACTATGGCAACACTGTTGACTGCATCAGTGATCTTTTTCCATTCCGCATTCTTTCTACAGCCTTAAATACCAGTTTTCAGGCTGCCAAATAGTACACACGTTAGTGCAAATGAACCTGAGATATCAGGGTTTCAATCTCCACCTCTGAAAAGTGCCGCTTCTCAGCCGTATTACGTCTCGCTATGTCGTAAATTGTAGGGGCGAGGCCTCAAAACCGAGAATATATTGGGGCGTGATCTTTAAATTATGATCGTTTCCAGCCACTGCATTTATCAATGTACGACCATCCTTACGCTCTGACTGGTGTGATACGAACGTTTCATGAATCACACGTGAAGCCTGTCACAAGATGATTTCTGTGCTCATATCTGCGCTGGTTTCTACGTTAGGTTGATAAATGAGGGCCACGGTCTTTAAAAATCACAAGACCCTCAGAAATGAACACATACCTATGACAGTGAGGGTGATGCTGCCAGAGGCTAGAATCACTTTGTCTGTGGAGCTCTTGTCATAGATCCCCACATGACACTCATACAGACCGTCATCCTCCATCTGGACCTCAGGAAGCCTGCTCATATACACAGTTACAACAATTACAGAGAGAGTTTTTTAATTTTACCTTTCATTTTTAACATCTCAGGTTCTTGAGGTTTTCTTTTTTCACATCCCCCTATCACTACTCCCCCATTGTCAAAAGAAACCATGACACAGGTGGGAATGTTCCCCCAAACATTTCTGTCTTTCTATGAATTTTGGTACAACTTGTACACTAGTAGTTGCCTGTCTCACCGCACAGTTGATTGGTAGACCAGGTCCTCTCGTCTGTGGTTGTGCTCCATGTGGGAGTAGGTGCTGTTGTACATAGCATCATAGGTGAAAATCTTTTGCTTGGCACTGCCTCCTTCAACCACCTGAGAAAACATTAGCATTACTTAGTGTACAGTAGCTGTGACTATGTAGACATTAATTAAAATGTTGTGTATGTATAATGGGGCAGCGCAGGTTCTGGGTTTGAACCTGTAGGCCATCTGGGGCCTTTATATGTGGAGTTTACATGTTTTTGCGTGGGTTTTCTGTGGGTTCTCTGGTTTCCTCCCACAGTCTAAAGACATGCAGGTTAGGTTAAATGGACACGTAATTGCCAGAGAGGGGGGAGAGAGAGAGGGAGTACATGGGGCGCACGCTCCACAAGGTGAGCCCCAATAAATTGACTTTTTATCCATCTTTGAGCTTCACTTGTCCGATACACTCTTTGGATCCTGGTCGTGTTGACTATATATTGTAACCGGTTAAAAGGACGTTAATCATCCAATGTGGATTTAAAGCAGAGTGCCAGTTAGTCTCCCTTTCTGTAGGACATCCTGTGTGCAGAATACTGGCAAGGGCTATGCGGCATGGTTGTCCTATTAGCCCACTTCTTTTTGCTTTGGCTATGGAACCACTCTCTATCCATCCATCCATCGTCAGCCGCTTATTTGGGTTGGGTTGCGGGGGCAGCTGCTCCAGCAGGGGACCCCAATCTTCCCTTTCCCGAGCCACATTAGCCAGCTCTGACTGGGCAACCTAATCTCACAGAATTCCGTGATGGGCCCACAGAAAAATTCCATGAAATGAACACGCCCCTTAAGTTAAGGAAAAGGTTGTGGGTGGGCTTACGTTTCCATGACACGCAGGACAACAATGGGACGATTGGGTTTAGGAAAAGAAGAACGGGACGGGACGGTTGGGTTTAGGAAACATGACGCGTGGGACACGATCCCCGCTCTCCTGGGTGAAAGTCCTGTGTTTGACCCATCCACCACCCCAACCAACCTCCTTACGCGGATTTTCGGGCTTTCATACTACTCGTTACCGTAGTCGCTCCTAATGCTACGTCATTCTTTTCCGTTCTGACCAAACAGAATTTTCACAAATTCCGTACCACCACCACATAATGCGGTGTTTACAGTTTGTGATCATTTCATGGAATTCTGTGAGACCAGGCTGGACTGGGGGAGCTGTTCCCAGGCCAGGGTGGAGATATAATCTTTCCTGTGGCCTCATCCCAGCTGGATGTGCTACATGGCTAGCTACATGGGACATTGTTAACACCGCAGTAGCTTAAAAAAAACAAACACTTCAGTAGTTCCTGCCTGAAGCAGGTTCTCTTAATACATCTATGGAGATGACCAATCATAGAAGGCCTGCTTGGAGTTGCGCAAGACTTAGCCAAGAGTTTAAAAAAAACGTGTTGAACCCGGATCATTCAGAACAGATGGAAATCTGAACGTTTTAGCTCACGGGGATTTCTCTGTTCCACTTTCAGTTACAGTACTCTAGCCTTTTCCGCCATTTCCAGGTCACTTCATGCAATCCATTAGCCCATCCTTTACCAGTCTCAACCAAGAACGTGACTAGATGTCATTTTGCAAATTCCTGTGCTTGTTAAGTTCTTACATATACACATTATTTATATATATATATAAATAAACTATCATGTCTCTCAGTGACGTATCACTTAACAAGGTCTGAGCAGTCTGTGGTGAAGAGCTTGTAATAGTTATCTGATGAAATATGGAATAGTGCATTGGGTAGGGTAAATGTATCAACCTCATGTGCTCGCCTTGGTTTAATTCAATTTAAGGTTCTTCATTGTACACATTATACTAACACCAGACTGTCCAAGAGCTACCTAATGTGAATGACATTTTTGATCCTTGTCCACAGAAAAGGCAGACCTGTCTCACATGTTTTGGTCCTGTAACAACTTTTGGACTATGGTATTTCAGATCTCGTCTGAGGCATTTCACAATATTTCACCACTGTGGGAGCAACTTTCTGACAACGTTTTTTGTTCCCTTTCTTTGTCTTTTGGAATGCGCTGTGGTCGACGCGCTTAAACAAGACTCAATAACTCAACTGTTTTCCTTTGTTTCCATGTTTATTCTTCTTTATCACTCAAACTTTAACGTGATACGTTTTCGTCTTTTCCACAAAAAAATAATGAACTGTCCTTAACAGATGGTGCACAAGCATTGACAGCTGAGCAAAAAATAAAAGATGTAACAAAAAAAAACTATTTCAGCTTTTCACAAGCACGTTCTGTTCTGCACGGTAGCCTACTTGAAACAGCGGTCAAAAAACCATATGGCTACAAACCAAAGGCACCTAACTCAATGACAGCTCCTGGCTTTTATACACCAGCTGATGCAATTACTACCCTAATCAGCTGATTGCCAAAAGGCTGTGACATATGCCACGCACCAAGATCAACCAACACAAATTATCAGCTCACAATGAGTCCAGTTTACTACGAATGTCACTGCATCCATACACAATTTATCAAAATAAAAGTTAACATCGAAATCATAATTTTGGCTCCAACAACCACTGTTTCTGACTGCGAGGAGCCACAACTTGGGCATGTCTTTTAGTGTCGGATTTATTTTCTGAAGTAAAACTAATGATAGTAAAAACTAATAATACCTCACAATAAAATTTAATTAACTTAAAGGGAACAGTGAAAGAGAGTTACTTAACATCTGCTCAAGGTGGAGTTTTCAATTCTAATATAGTGTATTCAATTTGGGTAGTGGTTTTCTGCGAAGTAATCTAGACTAATATGCATTGTTGCCTTTGTCAGATTTTGTCAGAAGTTTTAGCTGATTATTCTCAGCTGGACTGAATAAGTCACCATCAATCAGGCCACTGCTCAAGAAAAAAAACAGGGATAAGGTAATACCTACTTACCTACATGTATGTCTACGTTAAACATTAATATTTAACAGATAACATTGAGATACAGATACATTGAGGGCTGAAAAAGGGGGCGGAGGCATTCATTTCACGTGTGCTCACCCGAAACCAGACAATCTCTCGGAGGTTGCCGTCTGTTTGGAAGTTGCATTTGAGTGTGACTGTGTCTCCAATGACAACAGAAGGAAGAGGCTGAATGGAAACACTTAAATAACCTGCCAAACAGAGAAAAATGAGAGACATTTGAAAATGACATTACATTACCCTGTATGGCTCCTGTAGTGAACTGTAATGTATGTTCTTATGCATTTACAAAGTAATCTGCTATGAAAGCATGACTAGACTTGAGGTATTTTACGTATTACGTATTAACGTATTCTCATCAACCATATCGTTGTCTGATATGTTACAAAACTTCTGCATATTGTATATCTTATGAAACTTTACGTTCAATATAGCTAGGGATGGGTAGCGTTAGGATTTTATTGCTACTCTTATCGATACTCCATCCATCCATCCATCCATCTTCATCCGCTTATCCGAGGTCGGGTCGCGGGAGTAGGAGCTCCAGCAGGGGACCTCAAACTTCCCTTTCCCGGGCCACATTAACCAGCTCCGACTGGGGGATCCCGAGGTGTTCCCAGGCCAGGTTAGAGATATAATCCCTCCACCTAGTCCTGGGTCTCCCCCGAGGCCTCCTCCCAGCTGGACGTGCCTGGAACACCTCCCTAGGGAGGCGCCCAGGGGGCATCCTTACCAGATGCCCGAACCACCTCAACTGGCTCCTTTCGACGCAAAGGAGCAGCGGCTCTACTCCGAGCTCCTCACGGATAACTGAGCTTCTCACCCTATCTCTAAGGGAGACGCCAGCTACCCTCCTGAGGAAACCCATTTCGGCCGCTTGTACCCTGGATCTTGTTCTTTCGGTCATGACCCAGCCTTCATGACCATAGGTGAGGGTAGGAACAAAAACTGACCGGTAGATTGAGAGCTTTGCCTTCTGGCTCAGCTCTCTTTTTGTCACAACGGTGCGATAAATTGAATGTAATACCGCACCTGCTGTGCCGATTCTCCGACCAATCTCCCGCTCCATTGTCCCCTCACTCGCGAACAAGACCCCAAGGTACTTGAACTCCTTCACTTGGGGGTAAGGACTCATTCCCTACCTGGAGAAGGCACTCCATCGGTTTCCTGCTGAGAACCATGGCCTCCGATTTAGAGGTGCTGATCCTCATCCCAGCCGCTTCACACTCGGCTGCGAACCGATCCAGTGAGTGCTGAAGGTCACAGGCCGATGATGCCATCAGGACCACATCATCTGCAAAAAGCAGCGATGAGATCCCCAGCCCACCGAACTGCAACCCCTCTCCACCCCGACTACGCCTCGATATCCTGTCCATAAATACTACAAACAGGATTGGTGACAAAGCGCAGCCCTGGCGGAGGCCAACTCTCACCTGAAACGAGTCCGACTTACTGCCGAGAACCCGGACACAGCTCTCGCTTTGGTCGTACAGAGATTGGATGGCCCTGAGAAGGGACCCTCACCCCGTACTCCCGCAGCACCTCCCACAGTATCTCCCGGGGCACCCGGTCATACGCCTTCTCCAGATCCACAAAACACATGTAGACTGGTTGAGCATACTCCCAGGCTCCCTCCAGGATCCTTGCGAGAGTAAAGATCTGGTCCGTTGTTCCACGACCAGGACGGAATCCGCATTGTTCCTCTTCAACCTGAGATTCGACTCATCGACCGAACCCTCCTTTCCAGCACCTTGGAGTAGACTTTACCGGGGAGGCTGAGAAGTGTGATACCCTGTAATTGGCACACACCCTCTGGTCCCCCTTTTTAAAAAAGGGGGAACCACCACCCCGGTCTGCCACTCCTTAGGCACCGTCCCAGACTTCCACGCAATGTTGAAGAGGCGTGTCAACCAAGACAACCCCTCCACACCCAGAGCTTTAAGCATTTCTGGACGGATCTCATCAATTCCTGGGGCTTTGCCACTGTGGAGTTGTTTAACTACCTCAGCAACCTCCACCAGGGAAATTGATGCCAATCCCCCTCATCCTCCAGCTCTGCCTCTACCATAGAGGGCGATTAGTCGGATTTAGGAGTTCCTCAAAGTGCTCCTTCCACCGCCCTATTACCTCCCTCAGTTGAGGTCAACAGCGCCCCATCCTTACTGTACACAGCTTGGATGGTTCCCCGCTCCCTCCTGAGGTGGCGAACGGTTTTCCAGAAGTACCTTGGTGCCGACCGAAAGTCCTTCTCCATGTCTTCTCCGAACTTCTCCCACACACGCTGCTTTGCCTCTTTCACGGCAGAGGCTGCAGCCCTTCGGGCCCTTCGGTACCTTGCAACTGCCTCCGGAGTCGCCTGGGATAACATATCCCGGAAAGACTCCTTCTTCAGTCGGACGGCTTCCCTGACCACCGGTGTCCACCACGGTGTTCGTGGGTTACCGCCCCTTGAGGCACCTAAGACCCTAAGACCACAGCTCCTCACCGCAGCTTCAGCAATGGAAACTTTGAACATTGTCCACTCGGGTTCAATGCCCCCAGCCTCCACAGGGATGCACGAAAAGCTCCGCCGGAGGTGTGAGTTGAAAGTCTGTCGGACAGGGGCCTCCTCCAGACGTTCCCAATTTACCCGCACTACCCGCTTGGGCTTACCAGGTCTGTCCAGAGTCTTCCCCCACCCCCTGACCCAACTCACCACCAGATGGTGATCGGTTGACAGCTCCGCCCCTCTCTTCACCCGAGTGTCCAAAACATATGGCCTCAGATCAGATGAAACGATTATAAAATCGATCATTGACCTTTGGCCTAGGGTGCTCTGGTACCAAGTACACTTATGAGCATCCCTATGTTCGAACATGGTGTTCGTTATAGACAATCCATGACTAGCACAGAAGTCCAACAACAAACAACCACTCTGGTTTAGATCAGGGAGGCCGTTCCTCCCAATCACGCTCTCCATGTGTCTCCATCATTACCCACGTGCGCGTTGAAGTCCCCCCAGCAGAACTATGGAGTCCCCGACTGAGCCCCATGCAGGACTCCACTCAAGGTCTCCAAGAAGGCCGAATACTCTGAACTCTTGTTTGGTGCATATGCACAAACAACAGTCAGAGTTTTCCCCCCACAACCCGCAGGCGTAGGGAGGCGACCCTCTCGTCCCACCGGGTTAAACTCCAACGTAGCGGCGCCAGCCGGGGGCTTGTGAGTATCCCCACACCCGCCCGGCGCCTCACACCCTGGGCAACTCCGGAGAAGAAAAAGAGTCCAACCCCTATCCAGGAGTATGGTTCCAGAACCAAGACTGTGCGTAGAGGTAAGCCCCACCAGATCTAACCGGTAGCGCTCCACCTCCTGCACAAGTTCCGGCTCCTTCCCCCACAGAGAGGTGACATTCCACGTCCCCAGAGCCAGCCTCTGCTGCCCGGGTCTGGTCCGTCGAGGCCCCTGACCTTCACTGCCACCCATGTGGCAGCGCACCCGACCCCAGCGGTTCCTCCCACAGGTGGTGGGCCCATGGGATGGAGGGATGTCCGCCACGTAGCTTTTTCGGGCTGTGCCCGGCCGGGCTCCGTGGCAAACCCGGCCACCAGACGCTCGCTGACGAGCCCTCCATCTGGGCCTGGCTCCAGACGGGGGCCCCGGGCTTCCTCCGGGCAGGGTCACTTCATTCCTTCCTCGATTTTTCATAGGATTTTTGAACCATTCTTTGTCTGGTCCCTTATCGATACTACTATCTATAATTTTTTGCAAAAAATAAAAACATCAAAAGATTCAACAGTTATTTTATCATTACTATTTTGCAGAAGTAGGTTAAATTGTTTCCTAAAATTCCTGTATATATATATAATGAGGGAGGAGTAAATGCTACAAATGTCTGGTCTAAACAATACAAAATTAGTTGTCAGAAGAGCTCACACTAAATTCAAATAGCCTCAAGGTAGACTGAGATGGTCCTTATGGGAGGAATAAGGAATTATTTTTGTGACTTTAATTCCAAGCAAAACCTCTCAAGTATCAAACAAAAAACACTTATTAAAGCAAAAAAAAATGGTCACCTCAAATGTATAACTTAAAACTTGCAAAAAAAACATTTGTGTAGTTGTAAACTATTGGTATTTTATTTGTTTGATATTATGTCCTTTTGTTTATGATTCCCTTGACTTCTTGCTCAATGATCAGTCTTTTGCTCTCTCCATCACATTTGCAGTTTTGCTCCCAGCTTTCTTGTTTGCGCTACTAAAGTCTTTGTTTTCAATTCTGACACAAACATCTCGCGTGGGCGGGTCTTACAGGGGTGCGTCCCCATTGGCTAATGAGTTTTAGGGTAAGTTTGAGTGACAGCTCAGTGCAGCTAAGCTAACGTAGACTTTGAGTCTGGAGGACACACAAGCCACTCCACAGCGGATTCCTACAAGATTAATAAAGTGAATGTATTGATCTATTGATATATACAGTGGGGAGAACAAGTATTTGATACACTGCCGATTTTGCAGATTTTCCTACTTACAAAGCATGTAGAAGTCTGTAATTTTTTATCATAGGTACTCTTCAACTGTGAGTGACGGAATCTAAAACATCAACAAAATCCAGAAAATCGCATTATATGATTTTTAAGTAATTAATTTGCATTT
The DNA here is from genome assembly GCF_031162955.1 of Sander vitreus. NCBI lineage: Eukaryota > Metazoa > Chordata > Actinopteri > Perciformes > Percidae > Sander > Sander vitreus. The sequence goes on along the minus strand of NC_135861.1, from coordinate 31,683,602 downwards.
TATTGCATGACATAAGTATTTGATACATCAGAAAAGCAGAACTTAATATTTGGTACAGAAACCTTTGTTTGCAATTACAGAGATCATACGTTTCCTGTAGTTCTTGACCAGGTTTGCACACACTGCAGCAGGGATTTTGGCCCACTCCTCCATACAGACCTTCTCCAGATCCTTCAGGTTTCGGGGCTGTCGCTGGGCAATACGGACTTTCAGCTCCAAAGATTTTCTATTAGGTTCAGGTCTGGAGACTGGCTAGGCCACTCCAGGACCTTGAGATGCTTCTTACGGAGCCACTCCTTAGTTGTCCTGGCTGTGTGTTTTGGGTCGTTGTCATGCTGGAAGACCCAGCCACGACCCATTATCAGTGCTCTTACTGAGGGAAGGAAGTTGTTGGCCAAGATCTCGCGATACATGGCCCCATCCATCCTCCCCTCAATACGGTGCAGTCGTCCCTGTCACCTTTGCAGAAAAAGCATCCCCAAAGAATGATGTTTCCACCTCCATGCTTCACGGTTGGGATGGTGTTCTTGGGGTTGTACTCATCCTTCTTCTTCCTCCAAACACGGCGAGTGGAGTTTAGACCAAAAGCTCTATTTTTGTCTCATCAGACCACATGACCTTCTCCCATTCCTCCTCTGGATCATCCAGATGGTCATTGGCAAACTTCAGACGGGCCTGACATGCGCTGGCTTGAGCAGGGGGACTCTTGCGTGCGCTGCAGGATTTTAATCCATGACGGCGTAGTGTGTTACTAATGGTTTTCTTTGAGACTGTGGTCCCAGCTCTCTTCAGGTCATTGACCAGGTCCTGCCCTGTAGTTCTGGGCTGATCCCTCACCTTCCTCATGATCATTGATGCCCCACGAGGTGAGATCTTGCATGGAGCCCCAGACCGAGGGAGATTGGACCGTCATCTTGAACTTCTTCCATTTTCTAATAATTGCGCCAACAGTTGTTGCCTTCTCACCAAGCTGCTTGCCTATTGTCCCTGTAGCCCATCCCAGCCTTGTGCAGGTCTACAATTTTCATCCCTGATGTCCTTACACAGCTCTCTGGTCTTGGCCATTGTGGAGAGGTTGGAGTCTGTTTGATTGAGTGTGTGGACAGGTGTCTTTATACAGGTAACAAGTTCAAACAGGTGCAGTTAATACAGGTAATGAGTGGAGAACAGGAGAGCTTCTAAAGAAAAACTAACAGGTCTGTGAGAGCCGGAATTCTTACTGGTTGGTAGGTGATCAAATACTTTATGTCATGCAATAAAATGCAATTAATTATTTAAAAATCATACAATGTGATTTTCTGGATTTTTGTTTTAGATTCCGTCTCTCACAGTTGAAGTGTACCTATGATAAAAATTACAGACCTCTACATGCTTTGTAAGTAGGAAAACCTGCAAAATCGGCAGTGTATCAAATACTTGTTCTCCCCACTGTATATTGTTTGTGATCTACGCAAGCATCGTAACTAGACGCGTTTGTTGCTTTTGTTGTGTTAAGTTACTAGCTAGCTAGTAAAGCTGTTTAAGTTAGCATTTAACGTTATCTAAAACGTGTGGCTACGTTACTCGAGCTAATTTGCCATGGGAATCATGTAGGCTTAGTGAGGCCTTACTCAATGGAGCTGTATTATTGTCTTCTCTGTAGAACAATGAAACATTGTGGGGCGTGCAGGACTCGTTAGCAGAGCCATGATGCTGTCCCAGGTAACGTTAGGTCAGCAACATAGCTATATGGCCTATTATGACAAATTAGCTATCCAGTTAACTACACATTGTTGTGGTTTGATATTGGTCTGATAACAAATACACAATGCTAGGGTATTGGTTAAGCTATACAATGTAGAAGCTGTGAATATAATGTATTCTATCTAGAGGAGGACACATACAGCACATATGCAGTGTTAGCACTGCTTAACTGGTTAATCTTCATAGTTATGTGCAATATTATAGCATAGCATAAAAACAACCTAGTACATAGCTACATTTACAGTCAAGAGGATGACATTACAAGAATGATCAACTGGCGACCTGGCCAAGAAAAGCATAAGCGTGAAGGACAATATATAGTTTCACATTAAAATACAATACTACAGGAATACAGGAATACAATAGGGTACATAAAGTGTTCAGATAGTGTTTTTAAAGCCTACACATTGCTAATGGCTACTTAAAAGCAAGTTATTTTAATTGTAAATCACCCAAGCTTAAGAAGCTGCAGAAACCCAGAAATAAGAACTTTTGTTACCATTTGATTTAGTGTAAGGAACTTAGTTACTAGTTTTCTATCTGGCTCACATCAGGTAGTGCAGGCAGACTTCAGCCAGGAGGGACACGTGCAGCAGCAGAGGAGGAGGAGCCTTCCAGTCTCTCTGTGGTGGAAACACTATGTGTTGTAAGGCTTCAAACAGCCAGGGTATAGACCAATAAGAGTATTGTGATGGCAAATTTACATTTAAGCATGGATTCTCTATATTATTTTGTATAATTTCTTTTACTGTTTCTCCTCACAATACTGGAAGGGAGTTTTTCTTATTCTCACATGTTGAAAAGTGCAGGATACCACAAAGTCTGTAGGAACGTAATGTGTACGCTGAACAGATAGTTTAAAGGGTGACCTCGTAGCTCCCTATCTGTTATTTCTCCTGGATAGTTGAGGACTTCTCTCACATAGTTGAAAGGATAAAGCGAGATGTCTAAAGCTTTATGGGTAGAAAGAGTGGTACAGAGGGGAAGAAGTGGAAAGTGGCTCCTGAAGGGAGATCTGACTATGTTTGATTGTAAGAAATGCTGAGTCAGCGTTTAGAAAGCATGTGATTTCTATCGCACTGGAGATGCATATATACTGTGTGTCTTTTTTCTTATTCGCGGAACAGACTCACTCATAAGCGCCGCGTGCCCTTTTTGTGAACTGTGTGGCTTCCTTGTAAAGCTTGCAAGTTTATAATAAAATACAAAAAACCTAACTTGGCTTTAGTCTTCGACTGTCCTTATTTTGCTCTCACCTTCCTATTTTTAAAACATCTACACCTGCTGCACGAAAAACTTCCACCACAGTATGTGTATTGATCATATTTTGCTGAGATACTCAAATAACACTCCTACAATAGCCTTTTTCTTAGAGTTTATTTTCATTTGTGTACTTGTAGTTTCTAAGTCCATTGTATGTCAGTATATCCTACTATACTAGTATACTAGCTCCGTAAGTATACTTGTCCTCGAATTTATAAATTTGTAAACACTTCATTTACATTCACCCTTGTCTGTTTTGGTTCATTATACATAATACAGGAAATAAGTTTGAAACCATTATAATGCTTTATTTTTAGTCAATATAGAAACTTCACATACATAATGGATGGCTGAACGTATTTTGCTGGGGCCCTGGTGGTAGAAGAAGCTGGAACTCAGTGTCAGCCATCATTTGCAGTACATCACAGGTCAGGATCAGTTTTTCATCACCAACAATACACACAAACATACTGAGTAATGGGTTATGATTATATTTCACATACTCAGTTTCACCTAAGCCGTATTTGTCTGCTGACTTGTGTCTGCAACAGCACTTCTGAGGGTGGTGCAGGAATATCACACAACTCCTGGACGCCTGGGACCATCTGCTATGAGCTCACTGATGGCCCACCGCTCCAGTCTGGGACGACAGCCTTTTCTGGGACAGCTCTTTGAAGGGCACAGGATGTGGCATCAGTCCTTCATTTCACTTGACTTATTGTAAAGCTTGAAGTACCTTATTAGATGATAAAAACTGTTTGAATTTAGCTCAAACTAAATCAAATTTTGTAATAAAGCCTTTGGACTCTAGGAATATTTGTCTACCTTTCATAATCAATACTAGAACACTTTTTTCTGGAATATTATTGATCACACCTTCTAGATCCCTACCTCCACGTTTACTACATGTGTAAAGTACAATATGGCTTCATCATGGTGAATATACTCCAGTCGATCCTGATCTGCTTTTCCCTTGGGTAATCTGCCAAGATGGTCCAGGGCAGCCACCAGGACCTGTGCTTCACCAGTCATGCACATCATCAAACAATAATGATCACTAAACAAAGTATTTGTCAGGGCCTGAGGCCTGTATTCTGAAGCAAGATTTGGCGTTAACGAGCTAACTTCAGGTTCAGCAGGGTTTTCTGTACCCACTGAAGGTGGATTAGTTGTTATCGGGTTCAATGCCGTGGTAACTCATGCTGAACACCTAACCTAATTGGGGAGCAGGTTATGTTGAGATTAGAGATCAACCAGCGTTAAGCACCGCCTACTGACCAATCAATACTCGGTTGATAACGGCGTCACCGTTCTTAGAAGATCAGGTGGAACTCAGCGCGCAGAGAGAGAGAGAGAGTGGGGGGTGAGAGGGCTACGCTCATAAAAGTTGAAAACACGTAGAGACCGACACAACGTTAACATTTCACTGATGGGTATCTTTATGAAAGATTTCGATTTTAAGCCGTTTTAAGCATCAACGACTGCATTTCCTGCATTTCCGATACACTTTAATGCGCAATTTACAGTAAAAATACCTTTATTCAGCCTATAAGATGTTAAGAAAAAAGCACGGATGACACTCAAAATTTATCAAAATATAATGGCCTATGAGCAGCGTGGTCATTAAGTATTTTTAAGTAATTAATTTGCATTTTATTGCATGACATAAGTATTTGATACATCAGAAAAGCAGAACTTAATATTTGGTACAGAAACCTTTGTTTGCAATTACAGAGATCATACGTTTCCTGTAGTTCTTGACCAGGTTTGCACACACTGCAGCAGGGATTTTGGCCCACTCCTCCATACAGACCTTCTCCAGATCCTTCAGGTTTCGGGGCTGTCGCTGGGCAATACGGACTTTCAGCTCCAAAGATTTTCTATTAGGTTCAGGTCTGGAGACTGGCTAGGCCACTCCAGGACCTTGAGATGCTTCTTACGGAGCCACTCCTTAGTTGTCCTGGCTGTGTGTTTTGGGTCGTTGTCATGCTGGAAGACCCAGCCACGACCCATTATCAGTGCTCTTACTGAGGGAAGGAAGTTGTTGGCCAAGATCTCGCGATACATGGCCCCATCCATACGGTGCAGTCGTCCTGTCACCTTTGCAGAAAAGCATCCCCAAAGAATGATATTTCCACCTCCATGCTTCATGGTTGGGATGGTGTTCTTGGGGTTGTACTCATCCTTCTTCTTCCTCCAAACACGGCGAGTGGAGTTTAGACCAAAAAGCTCTATTTTTATCTCATCAGACCACATGACCTTCTCCCATTCCTCTTCTGGATCATCCAGATGGTCATTGACAAACTTCAGACGGGCCTGGACATGCGCTGGCTTGAGCAGGGGGACCTTGCTTGCGCTGCAGGATTTTAATCCATGATGGCGTAGTGTGTTACTAATGGTTTTCTTTGAGACTGTGGTCCCAGCTCTCTTCAGGTCATTGACCAGGTCCTGCCGTGTAGTTCTGGGCTGATCCCTCACCTTCCTCATGATCATTGATGCCCCAGGAGGTGAGATCTTGCATGGAGCCCCAGACTGAGGGAGATTGACCATCATCTTGAACTTCTTCCATTTTCTAATAATTGCAGCAACAGTTGTTGCCTTCTCACCAAGCTGCTTGCCTATTGTCCTGTAGCCCATCCCAGCCTTGTGCAGGTCTAAAATTTCATCCCTGATGTCCTTACACAGCTCTCTGGTCTTGGCCATTGTGGAGAAGTTGGAGTCTGTTTGATTGAGTGTGTGGACCGGTTTTCTGTTATACAGGTAACAAGTTCAAACAGGTGCAGTTAATATAGGTAATGAGTGGAGATCAGGAGAGCTTCTTAAAGAAAAACTAACAGGTCTGTGAGAGCCGGAATTCTTACTGGTTGGTAGGTGATCAAATATTTATGTCATGCAATAAAATGCAAATTAATTATTTAAAAATCATACAATGGGATTTTCTGGATTTTTTTTAGATTCCGTCTCTCACAGTTGAAGTGTACCTATGATAAAAATTACAGACCTCTACATGCTTTGTAAGTAGGAAAATCTGCAAAATCGGAAGTGTATCAAATACTTGTTCTCCCCACTGTATATTGTTTGTGATCTACGTTGCAAGCATCGTAACTAGACGTTTGTTGTTTTGTTGTGTTAAGTTACTAGCTAGCTAGTAAAGCTGTTTAAGTTAGCATTTAACGTTATCTAAAACGTGTGGCTACGTTACTGAGCTAATTTACCATGGGAATCATGTAGGCTTAGTGAGGCCTTACTCAATGGAGCTGTATTATCGTCTTCTCTCTGTAGAACAATGAAACATTGTGGGACGTGCAGGACCCCGAGCAGAGCTACGATGCTGTCCCAGGTAACGTTAGGTCAGTAACATAGCTATATGGTCTATTATGACAAATTATTATCCAGTTAACTACACATTGTTGTGGTTTGATATTGGTCTGATAATACACAATGCTAGGGTATTGGTTAAGTTGTACAATGTAGAAGCTGTGAATATAATGTATTCTATCTAGAGGTTGACACATACAGTACATATGCAGTGTTAGCACTGCTTAACTGGTTAATCTTCATAGTTATGTGCAATATTATAGCATAGCATAAAAACAAACTTAGTATTAATAGCTACATTTACAGTCAAGAGGATGACATTACAAGACAACAAGAATGATCAACGGCGACCTGGCCAAGAAAAGCATAAGCGTGAAGGACAATATATAGTTTCACATTAAATACAATACAGGAATACAGAATACAATAGGGTACATAAAGTGTTCATAGTGTTTTTAAAGCCTACACATTGCTAATGGCTACTTAAAAGCAAGTTATTTTAATTGTAAATCACCCAAGCTTAGAAGCTGCAGTTATCAATAAGAACTTTGTTACCATTTGATTTGTGTAAAGAACTTAGTTATAATTTTCTATCACAGCTCACATCAGGTAGCAGGCAGACCAACCAGGAGGACATGGTAGCAGCAGAGGGAGAGGAGCCTTCAGTCTCTCTGTGGCGGAAACACTATGTGTTGTAAGGCTTCAAACAGCCAGGGTATAGACCAATAGAGTATTGTGATGGCAAATTTACATTTAAGCATGATTCTCTATATTATTTGTATAATTTCTTTTACTGTTTCTCTCACAATACTGGAAGGGAGTTTTTCTTATTCTCACATGTTGAAAGTAAGAGCCACAAAGTCTGGGAACGTAATGTGTACGCTGAACAGATAGTTTAGGGTGACCTTGTAGCCCCTATCTGTTATTTCTCCCTGGATAGTTGAGACTTCTCACATAGTTGAGATAAACGAGATGTCTAAACTTTATGGGTAGAAAGTGGTACAGAGGGGAAGAAGTGAAGTGGCTCCTGAAAGTCTGACTATGTTTGATTGTAAGAAATGTTGAGTCATGTTTAGAAAGGGGGCATGTATTTCTATCTCACTGGAGATGCATATATACTGTGTGCTTTTTCTTATTCGTGGAACAGACCTTTCACTTAAGCGCTGCGTGCCTTTTGTGAACTGTGTGCTTCCTTGTAAACTTGCAAGTTTATAATAAAATACAAAAACCTAACTTGGTTTAGTCTTCTACTGTCCTTATTTTGTTTCACCTTCCTATTTTAAAACATCTACACCTGCTGCATCGAAAACTTCCACCACAGTATGTATTGATCATATTTTGCTGAGATACTCAAATAACACTTACAATAGCCTTTTTCTTAAGTTTATTTTCATTTGTGTACTTGTAGTTTCTAAGTCCATTGTATGTAAGTATATCCTACTATACTAGTATACTAGCTCCATAAGTATACTGTCCTGTAATTTGTAAATTTGTAAACACTTTTTTTTACATTCACCCTTGTCTGTTTGGTTCATTATATAATACAGGAAATAAGTTTGAAACTATTATAATGCTTTATTTTTAGTCAATATAAAACTTCACATACATAATGGATATTTGAACGTATTTTGCTGGGGCCCTGGTGGTAGAAGTAGCTGGAACTCAGTGTCAGTCATTATTTGCAGTACATCACAGGTCAGGATCAGTTTTTCATCACCAACAATACACAAACATACTGAGTAATGGGTTATGATTATATTTCACATACTCAGTTTCACCTAAGCCGTATTTGTCTGCTGACTTGTGTCTGCAACAACACTTCTGAGGGTGGTGCAGGAATATCACACAACTCCTGGACGCCTGGGATCATCTGCTATGAGCTCACTGATGGCCCACCGCTCCAGTCTGGACGACAGCCTTTTCTACAGGACAGCTCTTTGAAGGGCTGGGATGTGGCTGTAGTCCTTCACTTCCTTGACTTATTGTAAAGCTTGAAGTACCTTATTAGATCATAAAAAACTGTTTGAATTTAGCTCAAAAATAAATAATTTTTAATAAAGCCTTTGGACTCTAGGAATATTTGTCTACCTTTCATAATCAATACTAGAACACTTTTTTCTGGAATATTATTGATCACACCTTCTAGATCCCTACCTCCACGTTTACTACATGTGTAAAGTACAATATGGCTTCATGTTGAATATACTCGAATGATCCATCTGCTTTTCCCTTGGGTAATCTGCCAAGATGGTCCAGGGCAGCCACCAGGACCTGTGCTTCACCAGCCATGCACATCACATCAAACAATAATGATCACTAAACAAAGTATTTGTCAAGGGCCTGAGGCCTGTATTACTGAAGCAAGATTTGGCGTTAACGAGCTAACTTCAGGTTCAACCCAGGGTTTTCTGTACCACGAAGGTGGATTAGTTGTTATCGGGTTCAATCGCCGTGGTAACTCATGCTGAACACCTAACCTGGTCGGGAGCAGGTTATGTTGGAGATTAGAGATCAACCAGCGTTAAAGCACCGCCTACTGACCAATCAATACTCGGTTGATAACGGCGTCACCGTTCTTAGAAGATCAGGTGGAACTCAGCGCGCAGAGAGAGAGAGAGAGTGGGGGGTGAGAGGGCTACGCTCATAAAAGTTAAAACATTTAGAGACCGACAACCCCGTTAACATTCACTGATGGGTATCTTTATGAAAGATTTCGATTTTTTAAGCGTTTTAAGCATCAACGACTTCATTTCCTGCATTCCGATACACTTTAATGCACCAATTTACAGTAAAAATACCTTTATTCAGCCTATAGATGTTAAGAAAAAAGCACGGATGACAATTCAAAATTTATCAAAAAATATAATGGCCTATGTTGTTACGTGTCATTGGGCATTTTTAAGTGGGTAGCCTATATAGAAATCCTGGAGCTTACAATCACGTAGACTACACCACTGGAAGTGATATTGATAGGATAAGCGTTGTCCATCCATCCATCTTCATCCGCTTATCCGGGGTCGGGTCGCTAAGGATAAGCGTTGTGATTTACATAAAACAGTGTCAGCTTTTTTTTGCCAGCTTTCCTTCCTGCATTTTGCCTGTAAAACGTGTTTGTGTTCTTCATATTTATGTAGAATTATAGTTTGCTCTTCTTGTTTAAAATATGCGGCTCTGGTAGATGTTTGCGTTTGGTCGTGGTGCGCAAACACCGCCTCTTTTATGTGAACGCACGCGCTGCTGGATTGGGAAACCCTGGGTTGATTGAACTAGTTGATAACCACCGTCGTGACACAGGTTATGCGGGACCGCGGTTGTTAGGTTTAGTGAAGCCGGATAACTGAAAGAAATCCAGGGCATGTTGATCTTGATTCGTAGTACAGGCCTCTGGTGTGTTAGTTAAAGTACATAGTTTGGCCAGTAGTAACAATATGTATTAATAATACATATTGTTGAAATTTACAGCGTTAAAATATACAAAAAATATGTCCCTTATTTATCTTAAGGTGACCAGGTTTCTGAGACAAAATCCGGGGACATTTTCAGCTCAGAAGCATAAATACCTCGAAAACAGGTAATGTTTTTATCTTTGTAAACTTAAAACGGGGACACTGCCCCAGGGGCGTCACTAGACCTAGAGCTGCACTGGGGCACAAGCCCCCCATGGGCACGGTCCCCTGTAAGAAAATGTCTATTTTAACGTTTAAATGCATCAATCTGGTGCACTTTGAAAATAAATTCAGACAACCAGCAGGGGGGCTTCTATGTGTGGAGTAGTTTTGGAGACATGCTTCTTTGTAATTATGACATATATTAAAAAAAATGTTATGGCAAAAAATATTCCCCAAAATTATGATGATGCTTATTTTTGAAAGGTAAGTGCTGTAGAACAACCAGCAGGGGGGCTTCTATGTGTGGAGTAGTTTTGGAGACATGCTTCTTTGTAATTATGACATATATTACATTTTCTTTGGCAAAAATATTCCCCAAAATTAGGCACATGCCTATTTTTTAAAAGTGATGTAGTATAACCAGCAGAAGACTCTATTTAATTATTTAAATAATAAATATTTTTGTTGTATCTCTTTTCGGTGTTGTAGTTTGTAGACGGTCCCTAAGGTGTTGCGTCGAGATCCGTCGTTTGTGATTTCATAACATTTCGCTGTAGAGTAATTGATCCCGGAAGTTGGAATCTGTGAATATCTTTCTAACTTTACCGAAGTTAAGCTCTGAGCAGCACTTGCTCTGGCTGTCTTGAGCCTGCACGTGTATGGTGCGCGTTTGGTCAATGTTTTCTTTCTTTCATTCCAATTTCGGGTCTGTCAGTCACAGTGAAAACTGGGGACATTTCCGGGGACAGCTCCAGCCGGGGACATGGTCACCGAAACCGGGGACTGTCCCCAGAAACCGGGGCCGTCTGGTCATCTTAAGTTATCTACCATCTTGCAGCAGTGCAATAAAAGAAGAAACAGTGTGTACAGATGGAACATTATCTAATGTATGTGTCAATCTCTAGATAGAATACATTGTATTCATAGCTTCTACATTGTACAACTTAACCAATACCCTAGCATTGTGTATTACCAGACAAATAGCAATTACAACAATGTGTAGTTAGCTGGATAATATTTTGTCATAATAGACCATATAGCTACATTACTGACCTACCAATTGTGCAGCCTTGCTTTTTGTACACTAAATGTGGTTATTTTTGCTACTGACAGGCTCAGATTGTTACTAAAAGTGTCTGACTATGGAGTTATATTCCTATCTTTATTCAAGAGCACATTCTTTCAATTTGAGAGCATTTCTCACTGATATTACGTTCAGATTTTGTAATAATTTCCCTCAAAACCTTGCTCTCACACTCAAATAGTTACTGCTCACACTTGGATTTGCTCTGCTTGTGCTCAAACTTTGTGCTTGGACTCAGATATGTTGTTGCTTAGACAGATTTTCTGCTCTCAGCTTTGGCCCTTCTCCTCGCACTCTCGCTGATTCTGCGCACTTACAAATCTTCTCCTCTCGGATCGCTCCTGCGCGCTCGGATTTTTTAGTGTTACAATCCTTTCAAAATTCCCCAACCAATAGTATGCCAGGTGTAGTGTTGACCAATGAAATGATCCCTGCCCCGTTGAGGGTGCGTTTGTTTTACGTTAGAATGTCTGTTGCGGACAACTGTAACCGAGTTTATTTACCCCTGTCGTCCATTGCTTTATATGTCAACAATGTGCACAGAATGGTCAACGCTCTTTCACCCATCAGGAAACGGGAGAAAGCTTTGAAGTGGAACATATCAAGTTACGTCCACAACTACGAGGGTGAGTAACATAAATTAAGCACATAGCATATGGCGCTAGCCTAGCTTGATGTCCATAAACAAGTAGATTTTCTTTATAGTTTAGCTAGATTGAACAACATATGACTGACAGTTTGTGTGTATTTACAACTGATATTTAATGACCCCACTTTGTATTTTTTCCTCGTTTGGTTAACCATGTTCCTGGGGATTTGGCTAATTTCAGAGATGTTAGAGCCAATAGTAAAACCTAAACTGTAATATAACTGAAAAACAAAAGAAACTGGATTGTTTGTATCAGTTTTTACATCACTGTTGTATGTTTTTCAGATATTGTTCTAAATTCTTATAACATTAGTATAAAAATAAAATTCATATCACTCTGTATAGAAATTTATAAGTACAATTCCACTACTATAATAAAACACTATTTAACATAGCAGTTATTTATTTTTACCCTAATGAAAACAATACAAAGCAAACTGAACAGAAAGAACAAGTATTGTGTTTCAGTTTCCCTTCTTCCAGGTGGGGCTAAAGCACCCCTGTTGAGCTGCATCACAGCTGCACCGTGTGCATGGACCAGTGTTGTACAACCACCCTTCTGTGTTGTTCCAGTCAGTACATTACTCCAAACACAAAATCCCATTGGTTCCCCTTGTACTCACCTGTGTGCAGAGGGCAGGCAGCAGTGGCACAAACCAAGAACGTTGGCAAGTCTGATAATAATGTAATTGTAATTAAAATACTACAACTACACACACATCATGTTACATACACTTATCATTTATTCATCTTGCTTAAATTCACAGGGTGCACAACCAGGCCCGGGAGAGAAAATTACCGTGATGTCTACAAAACCAAAGCAGAGAAGGTAAGGTAAGATAGTAATGATGTTAAAGAAAGCTATGTACACCTAATATGTTATGTGTTGATGTCTATGAATTTGTCTTAAATAGGAGCACACTATACAAAGACAACAGTGAAGAGTTGCTGGATCTGTCTGTCCTCAAAGGACTTCACCCGTTTCTGCACCATCACCTGCATAATCCAAGTGATAAAAAAGAGAACAAACTATTGTGTTCTCTGCTTGCATGAATAGGTGCCTGTAATGTTTGCCAACATATACACTCAATTCAATAAATGTTGATAAGTATTACTGATATTTCTTAAATCAGTGTAGTTTTTCAGAGCAATAAGATACAGATTATTAAAGCCATGTCCATATTTGCAACAAATTAAAACCCTGATCAAGGCAAATAGGTTCTGTAATCTTTATAAAAAAAAAACAGTACAATTAAATTTACCAGAGCGGACACTTGCAGGTTGTTAAATGGTTTTAATTTACCTTGTCAAAACAAGGTATGTTTACTACAAACAAAACTTGCACATGGTTGTAGTCTGTAGTCAGTCATACAGTAGGTAGATCTGGAGCAGATGGTTGTAGTCTGTAGCCACCCTTACAGTAGGTAGATCTGGAGCAGATGGCTGTAGTCTGTAGCCAGCCATACAGTAGGTAGATCTGGAGTAGATGGTTGTAGTCTGTAGCCAGCAATACAGTAGGTAGATCTGGAGCAGATGGCTGTAGTCTGTAGCCACCCGTACAGTAGGTAGATCTGGAGTAGATGGTTGTAGTCTGTAGCCAGCAATACAGTAGGTAGATCTGGAGCAGCACGGTGACTTCTAGCTTTCATGGGTTGGTGATAAGACACTGTGCTGCTATGATGCAGCAGCTCAACAGTGGTGGACTGGAAGAAAAGAAAGTAAAACAAAGTTTTTACTTTTTTTTAATTTTCTGTTCAATTTTCTTTGCATTAATTAAAAAAATAACCGCTATTTAAGGAGCAGATAAGAAGACATAATTTCTAGATCTGTTTTTATTATAGTGGTGAAATTGTACTTAACACTACAATGTTTTATACAGACTGATTTGAATCCATCATTTTCATTATATGAAGGAATAATGACTAAATTCTGATGAACAACACATAACATTGATGCAAAAACTGATACAAACAATCCAGTTTATTGTGTTCTTTCAGTTATATTACAGTTTAGGTTTTACTAACTGGCTCTAACATGAAATTAGCCAAATCCCCAGGAACAAGGTTAACCAAACGAGGAAAAATACAAAGTGGGGTCATTTAATACCAGTTGTAAATAAACACATACTGTCAGTGATATGTCGTTCAATCTAGCTAAACTATAAAGGAAATCTATTTGTTTATGGACATCAAGCTAGGCTATATGCTAGCGCCATATGCTACGTGCTTAATTTATGTTACTCACCCTCGTAGTTGTGGACGTAACTTGATGTGTCCCATTTCAAAGCTTTCTCCCGTTTCCTGATGGGTGCAGGTGAACGAGCGTCGACCATTCTGTGCACATTGTTGATGTAGCTATACTAATAATAAAGCGATGGACGACAGGGGTAAATAAACTTGGTTACAGTAACAGACGTTCTAACCTAAAACAAACGCACCCTCAGCGGGGCACGGATCATTTCATTGGTCAACACTACACCTGGCATTCTATTGGTTGGTGAATTTTGATTGGATTGTAACTAAAAGAATCTGAGCGCGTAGGAGAGATCCGAGAGAAGATTTGTAAGTGCACAGAATCAGCCTGAGTGTGAGAAGGGCCAAAGCTGAGAAAGTCTGAAAATCTGTCTAAGCAACGACATTTCTGAGTCCAAGCACAAAGTTTGAGCACAAGCAGAGCAAATCCAAGCACGAGCAGTGACTATTTGAGTGTGAGAGCAAGGTTTTGAGGGAAATTATTACAAAATATGAACGTAATATCAGTGAGAAATGCTCTCAAATTGAAAGAATGTGCTCTTGAATAAAGATAGGAATATAACTCCATATCTGACATTATCGATCTCACGAGGTGACTTCTTGTCTGAAGACAGCGCTGTGGAGAGAGGAATGCGAGACAAGAGAAAGGCGGTCAGGATGGCGGTTGTACAGAAATTATAGGCTCCTGTTATCTAAAAGATTTTCAATGCAATGGCTCAATATTTAAATGATTTCGACAATGTGGATGAGGTCGATATAATTGGATGGCCGCCCGTATTTATTTGAGCCAGAGTCAGGGACAGACTGGGGCTAAGAAACAGCCCTGAACTTTCTCCCAAATTCGCCCCTAGCCGTGTGCGACAGACACTAGCCAGGATGTCCTGATACTATACAATACAGACAAGGTATTCACAGCAAGTAACATCTCAAAACCAATGATGATAATTGGGGTTGTGTTTATTAATGAAGCCTCAGCCTTCAAATAAAAACAAAAAATGTCATTGCATCTGCATTGAAAATAAAATACAAATAATGAAATGTCACTGGCTACAGAAACCCCAAATTACACAAACTTGTAATTATAAAACAGTACAGAGTATTACTGACAACACTTTCAGAGATAAAGTAGGCTACTTGCTGTACCTGAACATGGGGATTAGATATATTGTAGGCCTATACCACAACTACACTAAGAGTGTTAGTTACTATATACTATAACTTATAACTATATATATATAAAAACCACCAGGTCTTTGCCAGTTCCACAATAGTAAACACAAATATGAAAGACAAGGAAAAACTGCACTCTGATGGAAGACAGACAGAAAGTGCAAGCTAGGATTATTTGGTTACACTTTTGGTTAAATTTGGTGAATTATTTAGCCCCCTTCCCTGTTTGTTAGCACGTTTAGAGTGGTACGAATGCATGCCTGATGTTTTCCCATTTAATTCAATACCACAGCCTTCATCCTAGCAGCAAAAGTGAGCTCACTACAACCTCTCATATACAACGAATTGAAATCACGGTCAACCCACGATTCATTTCTAACACGTTTAATGTTTCAAATTAACCTACAGAAATCAGTTAACACGTTAAGTTTGACAGTACTAAGGCACAATCATTTTCATAATCATGATGCACACCCATGTTGATAGCTGACTATGCAATTCGCTAAGATAGGGATAAAGGCAGCCTATTATAATGTGTCCTGCTCCTGGCACTTACCAGTACCTCTTGCTCCTGGCACTTACCAGTACCTCTTGCTGATGTGAAATTAACTCTGCTGTCTCTCCTCTATGAATTTTTCCCATCCACCTTTCTCCCTAGTAGGCCTACTCTTTTTGTATTAGCGCCCCCTGTTTTTGGCTGTTAATATCGCTTTATTAGACTTTTTTGTGTCGACAGCCGTCGTTTGGACAGTCGTTCTGGACTTTTCCCGAAAAACGGATGAACGGGCACGAGGATGCCCAGGAAGCCGCTGCGCAAACGTTGGCCACATCATGCCTCTGAGGAGGCCGCGGATGCATGCAGCTCTCTCGTGGAGTGCGCCCGAATGTTCTGAGGGGGGGGTTCCACTCCCTCCGCGCTATAGACCTGGGTGATTGCTTCACAAAGTCAATGAGACAGACGCTGCTCCAAAAGAGCCACACCCTGTGGGGGTTCTCTGTAGTGAGCAAACAACCGCTGTGTCTGTCTCATGTCTGCCATGCGTAAAAAATACTGTAATACTCTCATAATTCGGTGTAATGATGGATTTGGCTGTAAAGTGGCCACGCTCCCGTCCCCTGGACAGGCAGGACAATGAAACCGCCAGCGCGCATAAATCACTCCCCCTCTTAGCCGATATATTGGATGGTAGTTAACACCAGCCCTGGATAGTGTGCACAATGGCAGGGGGGCAAGCCTAGCCTCTCCAAGCGCTCCCGCTCAGTGGCCAGGCCCATAGCCGCTGGCTTATCACCAGCTTTTGTCCAAACTCCATGTAAACTTCATGTAAAGAAGCACCAGCTGGTGCGATAGTCATAGGCAGAATACACAGAGCATATGATGAGCTGTTTTACGCTCCGGTCAATGTGAACACTGTTTTCCAAACACAGGGAATATTGGACTCAGGCTCAATAGCTTGTACTTTCAGTGAGGAAGCTGAGCAGAAGATGCTAAAAGAAAACATACTCTCACAACCAAAATTCTTCCAAGGTGCTAATCATGTAAAGGAGCCCACCCCAGACAGGCAGCCTAAAGCTGCCAGTCCGACAGATCTGAAGCAGAGGTTGCAAGTTGTTGGTCTCTGCGACATAGATCTTGACTCCTGCCATGCTGACTATAAAGGAAAGAAGAAGTTAGTCCAGTTACTTGAATACTATGATGATGTCTTTTCCAAGCATGCTTTGGACTGTGGTGAAGCAAAAGGATTTGTTCATCCCATTCAGCTTACGGATGATCGCCCTTTCCAGCTACCATATTGGAGAGTACCACCTGCCCATTACCAGAGGTTGCGTCACACTCTTACAGAAATGGAGGAACAGGGGATAAAGGAAAAAGCATGGCAGCTTAAGGAATTGCACCGATGTTCCCCATCAGTCTGACTGCTTGGCAGCCCTGGGTGGAAACATGTACTTCAGTATGATGGACTTGACATCCGGTTTCTACAACATCCCCATGGCTGAAGAAGTACACTGCATTTACAACCCCACTGGGTTTGCACGAGTACAACAGGATGCCGCAGGGGGCTGTGTAATAGCCCAGCTTCTTTCATGCGGATGATGCTTAGCATTTTTGGTGACTTCTACTTCAGCAGCCTACTGTGTTATTTGGATGACTTCCTTGTGTTGGCATCTACGGAGACGGAGGCCTTGGAAAGGCTGGAGGTCGTTTTTCAGCGACTGAGGCTCCACAATCTCAAGTTGCGACCAAGAAATGCCACCTAATGTGAGCATCTGTCAAGTTATTGGGCCATATCATAGATGGCAATGGTGTTGGCGTGGATCCAGCGAGGTCATATCAAAGATGTAAAAAGCTGATCTCTTGGAAGATGATGGATGCACATCCTCGATGCGAAAAATCAGGTCTTTCCTAGGAATTGATTTCTACTATCAAAATTGCATCCCAAACTGCTCTGCTATTGCCAAGCCACTTTTTGGCCACACAGCTGGCCAGAAGAGGAGAGGAAAATGTCGACTTAAGGGGAATGCAGGAACCTACCAGAGACTTAAACCCACTGATTCGACCCCAGAATGTGGCTACACTCTTTTCAGTCCCCTCAGTCAGACATCGGTGAAGCTAACTAACCAGGCTCCCATCAGCACTGGTTCATAACCACACAGAACAAAAACAGATTATGAATCATTCAAAAGATCAATATTTAGAACATTGGAGAAAGCCAACAAAGTAGACTAAATTGTTATTTGACATTGTTATCTGCACACTCTCAGAGTAGCGAAGAAGAGACAGATCCTGACTAAATACAGGCTCGGTGACCACCATCTGGGTCAGACAGAGATGCACTTCCTCCTCCACTGTGAAAAAGTATTTTCACTAAGAGTTCTATTTCATCCTTACTGACCGCCAGAGGCAGTGCCTAACACTGAATATATTCCGTATCCCGCTTGCGCAGGTCGAGTATTTATATCAACAAAGTCAAATGTGACCTTAGCCAAGGTATTCATTTCCGGTGTCAAGAAAAAGGCTAAATCTTGCGGGCTGTCTGCTAAGGTAGACTTGCTGACCGCTGAGCTGGGCCAGATAAAGTCTCTCCTTCTGGCCCTCCATTCCGGTGCTGGTACGGTGGATGCTGCTCCACCCAATCCACCCGCTGCTGAGCTTGTGGCTGAAGAGGATATAGTTTCCTTGGCGGCTTCAGCCACTCTCTTTAATGAGTATGCTGAAGAGGGGCCCTCCATTGCTTCAGGGCCTGGCTCTCGTTCCTCGGCTCATAACTCCTTAGAAGGGGCCGATGCCAGCTCCATGGGGTCCATCATTCACGTGGCGCTGGCTCGCTTGCAGTTGAATGTGAGGCACCCCGAACCGGTGCAGGCTAGTGCTTTCTTCAGGCGCACTCAAGCCCCTTTTCAAAACCATTTCATGTTCCTCCCTCTGACGAATATCTCAAGGAGGCTAAATTCGGCCTGGATCGCATGCCAGCTGTCGAGCCACCTATTGCTTCCCTCATAGTTTCCCCTGACAAGGCTCTGAGGCCGGATGCCAAGTGCCCTCGACCCCAGTGTCGGGTCACCGACGACCTTCTGTGCAAGGCTTATTGATACTGCGGCACGTATGGGCCGCATTGGTAACGCCCTCTCTCACCTCATGCTTGCCCTCTCGGCTTCCCTGCAGCAGGCGGCATTCGATGCTTCCTCCACCAGCCTCAGTGATGCTTCTCTGCAGGCTTTTGCTCTAATGTCTAGGGAACTTGGGCACCTAATGTCCACTTTGGTTCAGACTCACGCAAGTGTGGCTTGCGCAGTCTCCACTGTCTGAGACGTGTATGCGGACCCTCCGTACTGTTCCAGTGGAGCCGGGGAACCTTTCAGCTCGGCTGCTTTACAAGTGCTTGAGCGGACTGTCCAGGCTACTCAGACCACGCAGCAATTCACTGGTCTTCGCAGGGTCATGCCCCCTCCTGGCCAGCCAAGGGGTCCGCATCTGCCCCCTTCCAATCACACTGGGGCCACCATGGGCCTCAGCGCCCCAATAAGAGACCAGTTTGCTACCGTCGCAAACCTGCTCGCTTGCCCGCTCCACAACCTCGGGCTGTGAAGCCCCCCAAGGCCTTTAGAGGCCGGGGCGCCAGGCATTGAAGCCTTGAGGCTGGCTGTCGGACGCTTCTCCCAGCAGCAGCTTTCCTGCTGGGCAGCCCTTGCTTTGGATTCTTGGGTGGTTTCCACCTTAGCCCAGGGGTACAAGCTTCAGTTCCAGGGGGTTCTACTCGATTTATTTTGTGGATCTAAGGGGACTCAACAAATTTTTTAAAGTGTTGCCGTTCCACATGTTGAGCATGGCAGATGTTCTTCGTGCTGTTGCCAATGAGGACTGGTTCACATCAATCGATTTGACAGATGCTTATTTTCATATTCCTATTGTGCCTCACCACAGGCAGTTTCTTCGTTTTGTCTTCCAGGTCAGTCATTATCAGTTCAAGGTCCTCCAGTTCGGACTCTCCCTCTCTCCACGGGTATTCACCAGATGCGTGGCAGCAGCCCTCTCACCCCTGCAGTCACAGGGCATGAAGATCCTGCCGTAGCTAGATGACCCAGGACACGTCTCGCCTTCTGTCACATGTGGCCCGACTGGGTCTCACGGTGAACCTCAAGAAGAGTTCTCTGACTCCTTCTCAGCGTATAACCTTCATCGGTGTGGCTCTGAACAGCGTCAGTGTATAGATGACATCCTCCGCCCGCCTCCTTCCCCCATTCCAAGGGGGCAGGATGTTACCCTACGGCCAGTTTCTTCAACTCATGGGCAAGTTGACACAGGCACAGGCAGATCAAGGTGTTGCAGCAGTGCCTGATGGCTCTGTCCCGATGGGGGGAGAGTTCATATCTGTCAGAAGGGGTGCCCATGGGCTCTGTTCCCTTTCGACGAGAGATTGTCACGACGGACGCCTGCCTTTTAGGATGGGGCGCAGTGTGGCTCCAGCCCAGCTGACCCGTTGCTTGGTTCCAGCCCAGCTGCCCCTTCACCTCCTGAGGGGCTCCGCCTTGGCCAACCTGCTCGGCCTCCAGAAGGGGGCTGCCCTCGCCATCCTGCCCGGCCGCCGGAGGGGCCTGGGAGTCCTCGATGGCCTGTTCGGCCACCGGAGGGGTTCCCCCTTCACTGTTGCCAGCAGCCCTGCTGGCCTAAGCTGGTCTGCCCCCAGTTCCCCAGTGCTCTAGCGTCCTCGGTCCCCAGTGCCATTTTTTTTTTTTCTTCAGTCGTCTGGAATCCGCCCCTTGAGGAGGGGGTAGTGTTATGGTTTCGGTATTTTGCTTTGCATTTTGTTCTATTTCTGTCAGTTTGTGTTCTTGCCTTGCCATTTTGTGTGTGTTTGTGTGCCTTCCCCGTGTCAGTTCTCTGGATTTGTTATGTGCCTGCTGAAGCCTCAGGACTCCGTTGGTTTGATCCTGTGTTTGTTAAAATAAATCTTCGCGTTCCACCCTTCTCCTGCCTGCCTGCCTGCCTCGCCCTGCATTTGGGTCCTCTAATTCCCTGCACCCATCACAGTCCCAGGCTCTTCTGATACGGCTGCCCCCCGCCTGACCAGTCTCCGGACAATTTTTTTACCTGGAGAGCAGAACCAGGATTTCCTCTCTCATCAAGAGCCTCCACCGGGGGAGTGGCAGCTTCATCCAGATGTGGTACACAGGATCTGGGGTCTCTTCGGCAGGGTGGAGGTGGATCTTTTCACCTCGGAGATGACAACCCATTGCTCCCTATGGTTTTCTCTGATGGAGAAGAACAGCCCTCTTGGCCAGGATGCTCTGGCTCATGTGTGGCCGGAGGGCCTTCTCTATGCCTTTCCACCATTTCCTCTGATCTTGCCGACGCTTCTCAGAGTGCTTCATCAGGGCTACAGGCTTCTTCTGGTGGCTACCTTCTGGCCAGCCAGGACTTGGTTCTCCCTGCTTCACAGTCTCTGCTGTGAGGCACCTCCCCGGCAGGGTAGACCTCCTGTCTCAGCTGGGGGGTCGGATTTGGCATCCCGACCCCTGTCGCCTTCACCTGTGGGTTTGGCCGCTGAAAGGCCCGACCCGCTGTTAACTGATTGCGTAGAGCCTGTCAGAAATACTATCCTGAATGCCAGAGCACTGTCTACCCATCTGCAGTACGGGAATAGGTGGAAACCTTTAGTGTACGACTCGTAATTGTGACCCAGTGAATTGTTCTGTGCCTGCCATCCTTGAGTTCCTGCAGACCCTCCTGGACCGTGGCTGGTCTCTTCTACCCTCAGAGTCTATGTGGCTGCTATTATGTCGCAGCATGTCACGGTTGACAATAACACTGTGGGGTGCCACAGGCTTGTATCCTGCTTCTTAAAAGGGGCTCTGAGGTTGCGCCCCAAGCACTCCTGCATGGGACCTGCCCCAGGTGCAGGACGCCCTATGCTCGCCTCCCTTTGAGCCCTTGGCACAGGCAGAGCTGAGGTGGTTATTAGCTCTTGTCAGTCACTTTGTGGCCTAATATAGCGTTCCTCCCTAAAGTGCTGGCACGCTCACACCTCAATCACCCAATCCACCTGGCACGTTTTGACCCCCCTCCCAGAGAAGGGGGGGATGAGTCGAGTCTGTTGTGCCCTGTGTGGATGCTACCGCCTGCATATGTCAGTCTGAGCAACTTTTCGTCTGTTATGGTGGTCGTATGAAAGGATGTGCTCTCTCGAAGCAGTGCCTGTCCCACTGGATTGTGGAGGCCATTGCCTCTGCATACAGAGCGAGTGGTCAGTCCCTACCATCTGGAGTGAAATGCCACTCTACCAGGAGTGTCTCCACATCGTGGGCGACTTTGAGAGGTGTGCCCTTGGAGGAAATATGTGCCGCGGCCTCATGGGCATCGCCAAGCACATTCTCACGTTATTACAGGGTGAATGTTGCCACCCCCCATCCATTGGGCGTGGTTCTCCGGCCGAGGTCCTCTGCTGCATCCTTGTGACGTGGGTACACAGGCTTCCTCGTGACTCTGTTGGTATGAGTCATCCAGTGTTAGGCACTGTCTCTGGCGGTCAGTAAGGATGAACTAGAATGAAAGTTACGAATGTAACTACAGTTCTATGAATCCTGGATGAGTTTTTGGTCACTCGGAATCTTGTGAACCCACGAGAAGATTCTGTAGGAATGAGCTCGGGTTTGACACCAGAACTTAATGCCCCAAGGGCACAGGTGACTTTGTTGATATAAATACTCAACCTACGCAAGAGCGATACGGAATATATTCACTGTTAGGCACTGCCTCTGGCGGTCATCCAGGATTCATAGAACCATAGTTACATTCGTAACCTTCAATTTACACCTTGGAAAAATAGCCAAAAAAATAAAACTTCCCTATGTTAACACCAGAAAAGCTGGAAGTTTTCCTAGGAGAGGGAACAGCAGCTCCACTGACAACTAAATATGTATCTGCCTGCCACAGCCTGAGGGACTCACAACCACTTTAGGATCCCAACATTACAGATTTGTTTAGTATTGTATAGTTATTATATTATACAAAAACTGTAACTGTTGTGTAATGTAATTGTTTTGTAATATAGTGTGTTGTATCGTAATCAGTACAGTGTAGTATATATGTGACACCTATATACTGTATATGACATGTAGGTTATGAATTTCTGTAAACTGCTTTGAGAGTGATAGGGAGCGAGAGAGAGCGAGGTATAGAGAGAGCGTGTTTCCATACCTGTTACTCTCCTTTGGTGTCTTTGATATGTTTTAACATGAAGGCCAGGAATCCCCAACACTTTGCTGATTTTGTTGAGAGCTGCATATCCCAAGCCTAACTGGTGCGCTAACAGCACCATTTGCACATTCACATCAAACACTACATCGTTCCTCGATACGTCTTGAAGACGCATAGATGTATAGACACTTTGCCTGTACACATCTTCTTTTCAAAGACTGCACTCTAGTAGTAAACTGCTACAGAACCCTTCGACGCACTTCTTTCGACATTTTGAACTCCCGAGGAAATGTCAGAGCATGTCACGTGACGAAGAAATTGGCATCAGCCAAAGAGATTGCGCATGTAGAATTAAATCCCCCATTGTACTTTCACAATTGGTTGCTGATGAAAAGGAAATTACCATATTTGGATCTAACAACATTGCACAGGAGAGAGCTTTCTAATGGTATATGTGATGACAGGGTGCAGAAAGCGATCGCGGAGCAGCATGTCGATTTAGAACGCCAACTTTTGTTGAATTTAGGAGAAATCGAGAAATAGACAAAGTGTAGTAAAATAAAGACCTAAATGTGTATTTCCGAAAGAAAACATGTTATAGAAGACAAATAGCCCAAAATCTCAAAACTGAACAGTGCATAAAAAATTATGTTTTTGCCTGCCGTGTTTCCCCTTAATGGTAGCAGTTTGACACAGGTGACACGGTTGTTAGCTGATTACAGAGATCAAAGCAATCTCCTCTGTGTTTACAAACATGGCCACTGATTAGTAAGCATGACGCAGCATTTTCGCCAGTCAAATTGCAACTATAGACAGTAACATGAAGATTAACACAACATTACGATTAATACACACACACACACACACACACACACACACACACACACACACGGTTCTTCATTGGTCATGTGCCCCTCAATCGCTCGATGTCTGCATCAGAGCGTATCACACAGCGTGGCACAAACGTTGTGGAGCTAGGTCTGGAGATAGGTCTAGCAATGTGATACACAGATAGCCTGCCCGTTATACCGCTTTCACACCAATGACCAGGGTTTCACCAGGGTTGTCTGATAAGGGTTCAACCCTCCTTTAGGAAATTCAAACCAAGCCAGTCAACATGGGTATATTGCTGGTATTACAATTCAGATGTCACCTGGGTCAACCTGGGTGCACTGCATAACAATTACCATAAGTTCTAGAAATGGGCGGGAGAAAATAAAGCTATTCGATGATGGTTCCGCAGTGATTACATTCTGATTCCTCCTTCTCTGCATATGTATCCCTTGTGTTGTCTTCCCATCAACCCAGGAGCAACAGTATTTACACCAGGCACCACATTTTTATGTAACTGTGTTGATACAAATGCAAAAGTCTTCAACTACATTAATGTATGACACTTCCTTGCACATGACATGCAAAACACAATTTTTCATATGAAAATGTGTATAGGTATATAGATGTAATTTATTACATAGGTACAATGCCAAACCGTACATAAAAACATGTTCATTATTACTTCACATATAGGCATGTTGTCATGCCCCGGTGACAGTCTGGTGTGTGTGTGTGTGTGTGTGTGAATGTGTTTTGTTTTATTTCTTCATTTTGTTATGCCTGCAGTGTGTTTCTGTGTCACCTTCATTCTCCAGTGTGTGGACACGCCCCCTCCTGCTGCTCTCTCCTCGCACCTGGCGCCAATCCCAAATCAGTGCACCTGCAACTCATCTGCTCATCATCTGCCTTTAAAGACCAGTGACTTTCCTCTCCCTGCCAGATTGTTGCTTACTACCAGTATGCTATTTCACCAGCCTTTATTTGTTCCATGTCGAGTTTCCTGTTCTTGTTCTGACCTGTCTGCTCTGTGTTCCAGAAATAACTCATCTTCAGAATCCACTGCCTGCTCAGCTATCTCCAGACCCAGCACCTTCACTGCCTGCTCAGCCATCTCCAGACCCAACACCTCTACTGCCAGCCCCAGCCAGCTTCGGACACACCACGCCAGCTCACCCGCGTTGTCTAAATAACACAGATTCTTTTGCACCAACTCCAGTCTGTGCCTAAGTTCTGTCCTCAATCCTGACAGAACAATCTGGCCAGTATGGACTCAGCAGATCTGGAGCCGGTGCGTCATGCTATCGCCACACAGGGAGCAATCCTGGAGCAACACAGCAAGACTCTCCAGGAAATCATGGGTGAATTTCACGTGCTCACCACATGTCTGACGGAGATTCAGGCTGTTTCTCAAGCCGCTCCTTCAGTGCTGGGACCCCCACCTCCCGCAGCAGTTCCAACCATGGGTTTCCCTGCACAAGAGGTATGATGGACATTTGGGTAAATGTAAGACTTTTCTCCTGCAATGTGGTTTAGTTTTCGACCTGCAGCCCCTGACGTATTCTACTGAGAAAGCTAAGATAGCTTACCTGATTAGCCTGTTGTGAGGAGAGGTGTTGGAGTGGGTGGCCGTTCACTGGAGGAGACAGGATCCGTTGTCATCCACCTACACCAACATCATTCATGAGATGAGTAAAGATGCAGCCAGGAGACTGTTTTCATTTTGCCAGGGGTCGCGGCAAAATGAGTACTCCATTGAGTTCCGTATTCTGGTTGCTGAAAGCGAGTGGAACGAAGCAGCGTCTCTAGCTAGTTTGTTCACGGGCTTAATGAACAGTTAAAAGATGAACTTGTGTCACATCCAGAGCCAGCAACTCTGGTTGATCTGATTTCTCTCTCTATCCGCATTGACAACTGATGCAGTGAAAGGAGGAGGGAGAGGCAAGCAGCTGGCGGTGACGTCACTCCTCATTGAGGACATCGTTCCTCTGCTGTGGGGGTGTCTCATCGGACTGAGGGGCCCATTTTTTTCCCCTAGGAACACGGAGAGCGACTTCACCGGAGCCAGAACCCATGCAGCTGGGACTTAACCGGCTGAGCACAGAGGAACGTGAAAGTCGCAGAGCCAGTAACAGCTGCATCTGCTGTGGTCAACTGGGCCACTACATCGCCACCTGTCTTAACCGTCCGTCAAACCGGAGGGCTCGCTAGCTCAGGGAAGGATTCTAGCGAGCTGGACAACTCTACCTTTGTCTTCCTGTCCTCGAACCCAACTGCATGCCACCATCTTGCCGGATTTTTCATTTCAAGATGCTGTAATAAGCATTCAAGGCTATACTATATATAGGAAAGACAGAAAAAGATGGCGGCGGTGTGAGCGTTTCAGGAAGTCAGACCTGCAAGAATGCCTAGATTTGCCTTCAGATAACTCGTAAATCATCACATTGTTTTGCTACGAAAGCAATTTATACTTGCACACTGACGCTTTGTATAAATAACATCCTCAAAGCATCTGATTTACAGCGCCTGTCTATCATGGAGCAATCAGTTACAAACAAGTTTACAGTGGACGCTATACAACAACTGAAAGCTGAAATGTTATCACACTTCGACGCAAAAATGGACAATATTCAGTCAAGTTTAATGTTGATTCATGGCTCTCTAACAACTCTAGGCGACCATGTAGCGGAGCTTGAACATAGGGTCAGCTCCAATGAGGACAACTTATCCGACACAAAAACGCTTGAACTCACTTGAGGGTGAAAACTTATATTTGCGGGATAAACTGGATGATGCTGAAAACCGAAGCAAGGCCTACAATCTTCGCTTCATTCATGTGCCTGAAAAAGCTGAGGGTAAAAACATCCATGGATTCATCGGCGGCCTAATCCAGAAGCTTTTGGGTGAGGAGAATTTTCCGGTACCTCCAGCTTGAGAGCAGGTTCACCGCTCTCCTATGCAACAGTCACAGAACCAGAAGAATTTTGCTCCGAGGCCTATCCTGGTGAAACTCCTCAGTCTTCAGGATAAGTTTAAAATCCTACGACTTGCCCATGAAAAAGAAGAACTTAAGTAAAATGACAAACGTGTCCCTATCTTCCCGGATTTCAGTACCAGTCTTCTCCAAAAGTATCGGGAGTTTGATGATATCAAAAAGAAACTCCGTGAACTGGACATTAAATACTCCTTGCACTATCCTGCTACGTTCAAGATTGAGATCTTAGATCTTGAGATTTACTCTGATGGTAAATCGGTGCTGTGCAAAACCTCAGTGGAAGCTGAAAAGTTTCTTCAGGAATTACAACCTAAATGACGGACTGCTCCTGCTTAAGGTAGTCTATTGATTGGTTGTTGCTGATGTTTGTTTGTTTGTTTGTTTGTAGTAGCGTAATCTAGATGTATTTGATTACCTCTTGAAGGTTTACATGATATGGAAATGATTTATAATTTCCTCCCAGACCAGAATATTGAGACGTTTTTCTTTTTCTCTTATAGCCTATAGGGCTGGCTATATTAAAGGAGGGGAAGGGAAAAAAATAAAATAAATAAAAATGAATTCAGTGGCTGATATTATTTGGTTTCTTTAATTTGCATATGCAGCTTCTCACTGAGTTCTATTACTACTAGGCTATTTATTAATTTTCTTTTTCTTTTTCTTTTTTTTTCTTCTTACTACAGCCTACGGGCTGTCTCATAATGAGGTCTGTACATAGTGAAACATTTAGGATAAAAATATTAACTGGGAATGCTTTATACATATAAAGCATTCCCAGTTAATATTTTTGCGGCCTGAGCCTGCATTCTTGTTTGTTTTCTATTTTTTTGTTTCTTGTTTTAAATTAATCCTAGGTTATGCCTTGGTTTGACCAGTGTGTGTGTGTGTCGTGGTGTGCGTGTGTTTGTGTCTGTGTGTAAATGTTTGTAAATATTTGTGTGATATGCTCTCCCCTCCCCTTCACCCTTTTCTCCCCAACCCTCCTATCTATTTATATATATCTATCTAATTCATCACTCTGATGTCCAACAGGCAATCTCAGAAATAAAATCTTCTAATGGTGCTGGTCCTGATGGTCTGGACATTAAGTTTATTAAGCTTTCTTCGCACGTCCTAGCATTTCCACTATGTGAGTTATTTAATTTATCACTTTCCACTTGCGTAATTCCATTAATGTGGAAATTTGCGAAAGTAACACCACTACACAAAGGTGGTGACTCACTTGATGTCAACAATTATAGGCCAATTTCCATAATTAGTAATGTAGCTAAGATATTTGAAAAGCTTATTTTTCTAAATATATTAATGACTTCTCCCTCTTGACTCCAAATCAATCTGGATTTAGACCTAATCTTTCCACAACAACAGCCCTTACAATATTTACCAATGATATTTTTTCTGCACAAGATAATAACAGGTCTACTGGTGCAATTTTTATTGACCTCACTAAGGCGTTTGACATGGTCAATCATTATATTCTTCTTGATAAACTATATGCTATTGGTCTTTCCAAATCAGCTGTTCTCTGGTTTAATGCATATCTTGTGTGTCTCTTAATGCTGCTCTCATTCTTATGAGCTTATTCCCAGCCTAGAATAATTGAAACGGGTGTCCCTCAGGGTTCTTCCCTAGGGCCCCTTTTATTTTCCATTTTGATAAATGATCTACCACAAATATGTATAGACTGTCAGATCCATCTATATGCAGATGACACAGTTATGTATACATCTAAACATGACATATCTGAGATTCAAACCTCACTTCAATTTGATTTCAATCGTATTCAAACATGGTTTTCTTCTAATCTGCTTCTATTGAATAAAAATAAGTGCTATAGCATGCTCTTTGCAACTAGATCTGCACTCCATAAGCAAAATAACTCTCTTGAGGTCAAATTCCTGGATGGTACACCTCTAGAGAATGTTGAGGAGTTTAAATATCTTGGCCTCTGGCTCGATTCCCGACTTACCTCCAGACTTCATATTGACTCTATCGTGAAAAAAATAAACTGTAGCTTAAAAATGTTATACCGCTCAATTAATTGTTTTACAAAACAGATTAGATTAAAAATTATTACTCAACTATTATTGCCTATAATCAATTATTATTTGCATACAAGCTGCAACAGCTTTCCTCATGCTTTATATTTCTATTTTTATTTATTTACTTTATTTTATTTATGTTTTTCATTATTATTATTATTTTTATTTTTCTTAAATTCTTTTTTTCAACTGTATATTAATGACTAACTGTTTATTGTCTAATATTTAATGGTTTCAATGGGGAGAATATGGGTGGTTTCAGTGTGATGGAGAGCTTTGTCTTTTGTCTGTCAGTATGTATGTATGTTTGATTTATGTTTTTCTTGAGGTCTCCTCAAGTTGTTTTGTTAACTGTTTTGTCTAATTTTGAATGTATTGTATATGTTTGCCTTTAAGGACCCCCTCGAAAACGAGATGCTACATCTCAAGGGGTTATTCCTAATAAAGAATTTCAACTAAATTAAAAGGAGGTGGGGTGGCTATCTTATGTTCAAAATCATATTCTGTGAAAGTAAGGATAGACTTAATGTCAGCAGAAATAGAAGCATTATGGCTTCAAGCTCATATCTCCCATTTGAAGCCTTTATTAGTGGGCTGCTGTTATAGACCACATAATGCAAATTCTGATTATCTAGATACATTTTGTGATATGATAGATACAGTATGTGATCATGCCAATGAAATATATCTCCTTGGAGATTTAAATATTGATTGGAAGTCTTTACATTTTCCACTTAAGAATAAGATTCAAACTATCACAGATGCATGTGGATTAACATAAGTGATATCTAAACCAACACGAGTATGTTTAAAAAAGGATTGATCCAAAACGGCAACTTGTATAGATCATATATATATATTAACCAAGCAGAACAATTGTTCTAGGAAGGTATGTCTTTGCCAATTGGATGTAGTGATCACAACCTAGTGGCTATAGTAAGGAAAACAAAGGTCCCAAAAGCCGGACCACAAATCATTATTAAGAGAGCATATAAATATTTCAATGAGAACCATTTTATAGAAGATGTTAGAAATATTTGCTGGGATAGTGCGTTGAGGCAGGATGATCCATATGACGCTGTTGAGGCTTTTAATAAGTTGTTTGTAGAGATGGTGGATAAACATGCACCTGTGAAAAAGAGAACTGTTAGAAATGTGAGATCTTTTTGGATTGATGAGGAATTGAAGGATTGTATGGCACAGAGAGATCAAGCAAAGAAAATGGCAAATAACTCCAATTATGAATCAGATTGGCAAGTTTACCGCAAGCTAAGAAATTATGTGACTAAGTTAAATAAAATGAAAAAGAAGATTTATTATGAAAATGCAATTGGGAATGCAAAGCATGACAGTAAGAAAATGTGGAATATTCTTAATGAGATGATGGGCAGTAAATTCAAATATACTCCATAATTTCTTGAATCAGAAGGACAATTTCTTACCAAGCCTGTAGATATTGCTAATCACCTCAATATTTTAACAACAATATATAATATTTTAACAACAAAGTGGAAAAACTTAAGGAGAAAATGTGCCAAACAACTAACATACAATCATATACCTTGATTAGAGATCAAATTATGATAGGAAAACAATGTACTTTTGAATTTACTATAGTTGATGTGAGATATGTGAAAAAGTTGCTTCTTAGTTGTAAAGACAAACGATCTGGTGTGGATAATATGGATACAAAACTTTTGAAATTGGTGGCAAACTTGATTGCCATTCCAGTTAGCCATGTGTTGAATATGAATTTAGAAAAAAAAATTCTTTCCAACAACATGGAACACTGCTAAAATCATTTCTTTATCGAAGAATGCAACTGTACCATTTAGTGGCCCAAACAGTCAACCAATTAGCCTGCTGCCGGCGTTAAGTAAAATCATGGAGAAAATTGCTTATGAACAAATACAATGTTATTTTTCAGTAAATGATTTATATACAGATTATCAACATGACTACAGAGTTGGACATTCAACAGGTACAGCCCTTACTCAAATGTCAGACGACTGGCACAGAGAGATAGAAAATGAGAAATTAGTAGGGGCTGTGCTGTTAGATTTCACTGCCGCTTTTGATATCATTGATCACAATTTGTAATTAAAAAAACTAAAATGTTATGGTTTCGATTCAAGTGCAATACTTTGGCTAGAAATCTATCTAGCAAATAGGACACAGATGGTGTACTTTGTGGAATTCCACAAGGAAGCTGTTTGGGGCCATTACTTTATTCTATTTTTACCAATGAATTTCCTTTAACCTTAATAGATTCAAAAATGGCGTTGTATGCTGACGACTCAACAATATACATGGCGGCATCTACAGCTGAATGCCTTACTAGTGTTTTGAATAAGGAATTGCAGTCAGCATTGGAATGGGAAACAAATCAACTAGTTCCTAATGTATCTAAAACCACAAGGATGGTATTTGGAACAAAAAAATCTGTTGTTTAGTTAACCTAAATTAAATTTATGTGTTGAAGGTAAGGCAGTTGAACAGGTACAAAGGACCAAGCTTCTTGGGGTTATAGTAGACAGTAAATTATGCTGGTCTCAACACGTTGATGGGGTGGTGAATAAAATGGGTAGAGGTCTCTCAGTTATAAGGAGATATTAAAATTTTCTCAATAAAAATGTAATGGGAAATGTCATTAAAACAATTGTCCTATCCCATTTGGACTATTGTTCAGAGGTTTGGTCAGGTGCTGCCATATCAACTATAAAGACATTGCAAATTGCTAAGAATAAGGCTGCACACTGTTTACTAAGGTGCCCACTCAGATCAAACATTGATGCAATGCATGGCTGCTTATCCTGGTTAAGTGTAAGGAACAGATTAACTGCCTCATTGCTCAACTTTACCAGAAATATTTTAGTGACTAAACAGCCGAGGGTGTTGTATCAGCAACTTAGTCTTAGTTCTGATAAACATGACTACAGTACTAGGCATGCTACGGAGGGCAAGTTCACATTACCTAAAGTAAGAACAAATAAGGGAAAAAACACCGTAATATATAAAGCTATGATTAATTGGAATGCAATGCCTAGTCATGTCATTCAAGAAAATAGAAAACCTCAATTCAAAGTATTACTTAAAGAACATCTCCTAGCTGAGCAGAACTCTGTATTGGATGATATTCAATGAATGCTGTCAGTATCATTGAGGGTTCTCTGTGTGCATTTGCTTGGTCATATTATTAGTGAACAATGTTATAATCTCATCTCTACGATCTATGAATAATTTAAACTAGGTCCTGTGTTGTCCTGTGTTGTAATGTGTTGTGTTGAATGTTGTTGAGTCTTGTTATTTTTTTCGTTGTTTTTCTTTCAGAATGTGGTTTTTTTGGTGGTTGTTTTTAATGTAATGATGCACGGCAATGTATAGCTGCACAAGTTGTGAGTGGACTCCAGGAAGAATAGCTGTGGCTTCAGCCCCAGCTAATGGAGATCCCAATAAAATCAAAATCAAATCAAATCTGCTGGAAAGGTCAGTCCTTGGAAATACTAGTATTTATTGACTCTGGGGCTGATGAAACTTCATTGGACAATAGGCTAGTGAATCAACTGGGGCTGCCCATTGAACATCTGGAGGTGCCACAGGATGGACACACACCTTGGATGGAAGGTTACTCGCCAAAATCACCACCAGAACCAGTCCCATTCAGCTCCAGCTTTCTGGCAATCACCTTGAACAGATGAGTTTCTTTGTCATTGATTCACCGCTTATGCCACTGGTTTTTGGGTCACTCTTGGCTTGTTAAGCATAATCCCAGTATTGATTGGACATCAGCTAAGATAACTAACTGGAGCCCCGCTTGCCATGCCAGTTGTCTGCAATCTGCTCTACCCCTGTCTGTTTCCAGCCAGAAGTCCAGTCTGGACCCTCCTGATCTGTCCCTCGTTCCTGCTGTCTATCATGACATCGGGGGGGTTTTCAGCAAACAACAAGCCCTCTCCCTGCCTCCACACCATCCATACGACTGTGACCTGCCTGGTTCCACTCATCCACGTAGCCGTCTTTACAGCCTGTCTAAACCGGAGCAGGGAGCCATGCAGGAGTACATAAATGGTTCTCTAGCTGCAGGCATAATTCACCCATCATCTTCCCCACTGGGAGCTGGATTCTTATTTTGTGGGCAAGAAGGATGGGACTCTCCGCCCTTGTATTGACTTCAGAGGTTTAAATGACATAACTATTAAGAACAAGTATCCTCTTCCTCTCATGAGTTCTGCATTTGAGTCTCTCCAGGGCTCTTCCATATTCACTAAGCTGGACCTTCGCAACGCCTACCACCTGGTTCGTATCCGTAAGGGGGATGAATGGAAAACGGCATTTAACACTCCGCTTGGACATTATGAGTACCTTGCCATGCCTTTCAGCCTAACTAATGCTCCAGCAGTATTTCAATGCTTGGTAAATGCTGTTTTAAGGGACATGCTTGGCAGGTTTGTGTTTGTCTACCTCGATGACTTTTTGATCTTTTCCAGAGATCCTACCGAGCACACTCTGCATGTCTGCCAAGTTCTTCAGCGGCTCCTGGAGAACCGTCTATTCGTCAAGGCAAAGAAGTGTGAATTGCACACCTCATCAGTTACCTTTCTGGGCTACATCGTGACTGAGGGGCAGGTTCAGATGGATCCTGGCAAGGTGAAAGCGGTCCAAGAATGGCCCAGGCCGGAGAACAGAAAGCAACAACAGAGATTTTTGGGGTTTGCAAATCTTTACAGACGCTTCATTAGGAACTACAGCCGTTTGGCTGCCCCTTTAGCTACTTTTACCTCCACGACCGTTTTTCTGGACACCTGAGGCTGAGGATGCGCTGGACTTAAGGAGCATTTCACTACAGCCCCCATCCTCACCCAACCTGACACTAGCCTGCAGTTTGTGGTAGAGGTGGACGTCTCAGATGTGGGAGTTGGAGGAGTTCTTTCCTAAAGGAACCCAACTGATAATAAACTTCACCCTTGTGCCTTTCTTTCTCACCGTTTGTCCCCCGCAGAGAGAAACTATGATGTCAGTAACCATGAGCTGCTGGCTGTGAAACTGGCTCTCGAAGAATGGAAACACTGGCTGGAGGGAGCAGAACAGCCTTTTCTGGTGTGGACTGATCATAAGAACCTCGAGTACATCCACTCTGCAAGACGCCTCATCTCTCATCAGGCCTCTCGTGGGCTCTGTTTTTTGGTCGGTTCAACTGTGCTCTAATCTACAGACTCAGTTCACGGCCCGCCTGTTTGTCAAAGAAGAGAGTGGTTCCTCTGCTCCAGACACCATTGTACCTGGTACCTGTGTTATTGGAGCAGTTTCTTGGAGAATTGAAAAGGAGGTTAATGAGGCACTGCAACAGGAACCAGGTCCAGGTAACGGTCCACCAGGATGCCGGTTTGTTCCTCATTCTGTCAGAACATCTGTGCTACTGTGGGGGCATTCCTCTAAACTTACCTGTCATCCGGGAGTGGCTCGCTCCCTCGCATTCCTCCAGAGACGGTTCTGGTGGCTGACGATGGAGGCAGATGTCAAGTCGTTTGTCTCTGCCTATTCTGTTTGTGCCCAGAATAAGACGTCAAACCAGCCCAGTTTTGGCCTCCTGCAACCGCTGCCGATTCCTCATCGCCCTTGGTCTCACCTTTCCCTGGATTTTGTATGACCACCATTCTGACTGTTGTGGATCGGTTTAGTAAGTTTGCTTGTTTCCTGCCTCTGCCTAAACTACCCTCTGCCAAGGAGACAGCTGAATTGTTGCTACAACGATTTACCTGATATGGACTCCCCGTGGGCATCGTGTCGGATAGAGGACCCCAGTTCATCTCTGCTGTTTGGCATTCCTTCTGCCGAGCTATTGGTGCCACCATGAGCCTGACCTCTGGGTTTCACCATCAGTCCAACTGTCAAGCGGAAGGAGCAAACCAGAAGCTGGAAGTTGCTCTCCGCTGTATGGTCTCAACCAACCCTACCACCTGGTCATCTGAACTCCCCTGGGTGCAGTACACCCACAACACTCTGCCCACATCAGCCCCAGGTCTGTTCCCTTTTCAATATGTTTACGGTTTTCAAACTCCACTGTTTCCATCCCAGGAGGAGATCTCTGTGCCCTCTGTTCAGTTCTACATCTGCCAATGTCATCGGACCTGGCATCGTTGACTCTGTTGAAGAATTCTGACCACTACCAGCGGCACGCTAATTGTTGCCGCATTCCTGCTCCATCCTACTTTGTTGGGGACAAGGTTGGCTCTCTTCAAAGGATCTCCCACTGAAGACTGACTCCAAGACTGACAATTATTAACCCTGTTCTTGTCTGTCTCAAGCTGCCCCGCACTATCAGGGTGAACCCTGTTTCCCGGATAAAACCTGTCAGGATCAGCCTGCTACTGCCTCTAGCCTCCTGCATCCAGAGAAGCCTGTTAGAGTGCCCGCAGGCGCTCGTCAGATGGGGGGGTACTGTCACGCCCCGGCGACAGTCTGGTGTGTGTGTGAATGTGTTTTGTTTTATTTCTTAATTTTGTTATGCCTGCAGTGTGTTTGGTGGTGTTTTGGTTTTCTGTCTGTGTTTCTGTGTCACCTTCATTCTCCAGTGTGTGGACACGCCCCCTCCTGCTGCTCTCTCCCCACACCTGGCACCAATCCCAAATCAGCGCACCTGCAACTCATCTGCTCATCATCTGCCTTTTAAAGACCAGTCTGACTTTCCTCTCCCTGCCGAATTGTTGCTTACTACCAGTATGCTATTTCACCAGCCTTTGTTAGTTAATAGTAATATATGAATGTTAATAAAACTGCATATTACAGTACAATACCATTAAAAATACAGTAATATACAGGAAATGGTTTACAGTGTGATTAACGCATAGGCATTCTGTGCTGAGATGGCGGGACTGGAGTGGATGGCTAGCAAAAACAAATTTCCTTGAGCAGAAATGTAAGATGAAAAGGGTCTATTGAATGGCAAGTCGCGTTTCAAAGTCCTTCCAGATAGTTCTCGCCACAAGACCTGAGGTTATTTGCACTGTTAGTCTATATCCTTGACGTTTCACTTCCGGGATTGCTCTGCTGCCGCAGGAAATTCTGCTAGATGCATGTCTTTTTCGTTTCATTCCACTTTATTTGTGTTGGAATTTTAAACTCCGGTGGATTTATGAGGACTATGGTTAACTGCTCCTCAGATCTCCATCCATCCATCTTCGTCTGCTTATCCGGTATCGGGTCGCGGGGGGAGCAGCTCCAGCAGCTCCTCAGATCTCTGCAGAGATCTATTTTACAGCGGCTCAGTGCGGCGCTTAGACAGTTGTGATTGGTTTAAAGAAATGCCAATAAACCAGAGCATGTTTTCCTCCCATCCCGGAATGCTGTGTGGAGTAGCCAGACCGTCCTCTGCTCCGCAGTATGTGGATGGTCTGGCAAAGCGAGACTTTGTTACTGTCGATGTGAACTGAGTTACCACTGGAGTATGGCGAGGCTCGAATACCACTTGAGCATTTTAACTTGAAAAATATCCCTTTTAAGTACATTTATAACAGATAAAAATGTGTCATTAATTTGCGATTTATCGCGACTTAAATATTTTAATCAATTGACAGCCCAATTCACATATGTGGTCATCATATATGAAACAGCATTTCACAGGTGATTAATTCACATGACATAGGTACATTTACAGATATTTCCAATGTGAAATCAAGCTGTCATATGTGAAAAAATTTTTTTTATACGTAGGCTAATTTTACATAAAGTCACATACAATCAGTGTGCTTTTTGGACGTTACACATTTGAAATTGTAGCGTGTGAAATGTAATATTTTACATGTGCTTTCGTTTGTAAGGGACTGAAACAAAGCCCCAGCCTGATGTAGTCTTTACTGTGTGTGTGTGTGTGTGTGTGTGTGTGTGTGTGTGTGCTGCCCTCTGACCCATGGTCTGGGACCAAAATCAAAGGCACCTTGCAGAGCAGCAGCCTGGCGGTGCTGGGAGACACTGATGCCCTCTGCCATCACAGTCAGCTCCCTCACATCCACAACACTGACCCGTACTGCATGACGTCAGCCTGCCTACAGATTATTTTCCCCATGTTTTTGATTTTAATCCTCCCTCCAGCTTTTCATCTAGAAAGTCAGCCATTTGCCAAGCTCTGGCACACATACATATATACACACACACACACACACACACACACACACACACACACACACTCTGACAGCATTTGCACATGATAACTGATTCATAATGTTCTCTGTAAACAACGAAAAACAATCATTTCACTAAGGGAAAGCATATTTTGGAATGAGATTAGAGTTAGTGAAATGAGATATTGAGGAGTGATATCACTGACCCGCTCAGTTCAGCTTCAGTTTGGCTGTGGAATCATGGGTGCTCTATTTTAATCTCCACAGTGCCATGGTTAGCATAGCTAAGCCTCTGTCCTGATTGACAGGTCCTAAACCATCCCCTTCTTTATTGTATATTTTAAAATAAATGGGACCATTATTTCTAAAATAAACATTGTGTTGTATTGAAGAATACTTGAAACTAGCGATTGAGACCATAAAGTCATTATGACAATGTTTACTGAAAATAAAAATAAAACAAATGAGAAGTAGGCTCATTTTCTCATATCCTTCTATAGAAACCGACTTCATTTTGGAGCACAATTCAGAGCCCAATATTCCTTGGAATTGTGTATTGGATGATTTTGCCGGTCATGGTTTACCTTCACTGACAGCACTCAGTGCCAGGAAAGAAGTATTGAGTCCTGAAACAAGGTGGAAAGAGATAGTGTGGATAGGCGGGTGGCATGTCGGACTTTGATGCAGGAGGATGATGTGTATGTCCAGCACATTTTTGTCCCAGGCCCCTCAGAATACACAATCAAAAAAACAGTTTTTATCTGCTTTGGAAAATTTGCAGTAATGTAAATGTAAACATAGAATAATAATGCTGTTTTATTGTAAATACAGCAGTCCAGTCCATCACATGGCTTGATGATGACGATGAATTACAAATATAATGCACAAGAAAAGACATTTTGAGTGAAAGGGAATTAAGTTATGAAACCTGGTGGTGTGGCTTGTCATGTCATCTAAGTTACCTAATGGTGTTTGGAGAATGTTCCCCCTCTGGGATAAAAAAGCCCATTGTCTGACTCTGACCCATATTGCTCAAGGTAATCTGTACTTGATGATTAAACGAGTGTGTCTGTTCAGACCACAAAGTGCATGGATTTTAATCCCAAAGCAGAATTCACAGATTGTCTGTACTGGCCCTGCTGACTGTCAGTGCTTGTTGTTGTCTGATACCTTTTACATTCATGTTACATGCATTAATCATTAGAAAATGTACATTATGTGTACCCTTACAACTGTTAAGATTAATTATAAATTGTGATGTGTGTGAAAAACAATCAAATGCATTTATGTTAACAGGTGGGATTTTGGTCTGAAGATGGGTAGCTTGCTAGCCAGATGAATGATGTAGTTGTCCTCAATATTGAACTGAGCTCTGTGATCAAACCCTGACACCCAGCATTCCTACTGCACAGTGTAGCACCACAAGTTAAACAGTTGTTGTAGTCTTTATTTACTGGGAGCTTTATCTCCTCCAGCAAAGACAACGTTAACTTAGCGCAGTTGAAACCATATAGACACTGGCTTAGACACGTCATCCTCCCCAAAACACCAAGATGGCGACAACCAAATTGCCAAATTCAAGGCTTTAAAACGGCAGTCCACAAACCAATAGTTGACGTCACTGATGGTAAGTCCATTTTATTTTTATTTATGCTCTATGGATTTACCACAGCTTTATTTAGGAATGTGAGCCCTGTGAGCCCAAAGTAAAAGTCTGCCAACTTGACTGCATTGTTGGCCAAACCTTCAAACACTTGCCCATTCTGAGGCAAGGAGCTAACATTAGCTTGTTAGTATCACTGTGCCAAATGTTTTCTTTTCTTTCCTAACAACTGACTGATTCACGCCAGAGCTTGGATCGCTTGGATGCCAGAGCTCGTGCACCGTGCACACTCCATGGTCAGGAGCTTAAAGCAAAACACTGACGTAAACAATATGTGTAAACAATACCAGTAGTGGCATATAACATCCATAGACATTAAAATAATGGACACATTAACGCCATATACTTCGATGGAGACCAGTGAAGTCAATTAGAAGCACTTTTCTGGTGATGGCTGAGCATAGGTATATGTAAGGAGATAACATAGGCACAGGCTAATTATTGCTAACTAAAATGGTAGTTAACATTAGTAATTAAACACAGCTAATGTGAGTCGAAACTGCCAGCGAGCTTTTCCTGACTATACGTAATTTCTCTACTATGCGACAGAAAGTCACGCGGTTATGACACAATCGTTAGCCTATTTTTACAAAAACTGCTGCTACGGGGCCATAACGTGAGATACAAGGTAATGAAGCCTTTTATACATTGTCTGTTTGTTTAGAAATAAACAATGGACAAATAGAGTCTTTGAACGCTTCAGATGTAAAGTTATTCACTGTCGAAGTGACGCCAAAATGAATGGGAGTCAATGGAAAGCTAACGGCAGGTGATGGCTTGTTAGCTTAAGAGTCTCACCATAGGAGGTACGCTTTTCTGATGCTCGCTACCCCCTTGATAACATCTAAGTCACACCAAACAGAGAGTTTGTCTATATTGTGTTGTTAGTAATCCAGCCTGCCATTAAACTCTTATATGAAGATCTACTTGCAGAGATGTACTTGCTACACATCCCATCACAGTGTGCATCATGACTGCTTTTTCCCATGTCACACTTACAGTATATTTGAAGGATTACAATTTTGAAAGATCTCCACTGCATTGCCACACAACAATACTATACAGTAACTATAACAACAATACAACCAGACATGATGTTTCCTGTGATGGATTACCCAACTCAAGATTCAGTCTGTGCAAGTTGATTTGTATCCTGATAGGAAATCTGTGGTAAATGGGCTATAATAAACCTACAAGAAGCTTTGGAAGAAATGTGACAACAAATGTAAATTTGAACTGCCACATGGTAGTAAAGGAAAGACGGCTGCAGTCAGGCACTGAGAGAGAGCCAGAATATAAGAAATATACGATACAGATATTTTTAGATTTAAAAAAAGGTTTTGATACTATAGATCACAAAATATTAATTTCTAAATTGCAAACCTAGGGTTGTAGTTTTAAAATGGTAGGTATGGTACAGTTAGCTGGTAATACATCTGAATGAAGGAAGATTCAATGTGGAGTCCCGAAAGGTTCAAATTTGGTGCCTAAATTATTCATTTTGTACATTAATGACATGTGTGAGGTGTCAAAATTAATGCAATTTGTGCTGTTTGCAGATGACAAAAACATTTTTAGTTCAGGAGATGATCTGAAAACCATAGCAAAAAGTATTGAAAAATAATTGGTCAAACTGAAAAAATGGTTTGATAAAAACAAGTTACTACTGAAAACAAAGTTGATGTTTTTTCCCAGAAGCAAGATGGAAATGTTTCATAATCGATTGATGGAACTCTTATTAAAAGAGTGTTTGAGTTTAGATTTTTGGGTGTGATAATGAATGATAAATAGACATGGAAATCCCATATAGAACATTCTGTTCAAAACAAAGCTAAGTATGTGTTAGATTACAAGGCAATGCGAATTATGTACTGTTCACGTATCTTGCCTTACTTTAGTTATTGTGTGGGGGAACACATACGCAACTAACAGAGCCATTGTTCATTTTACAGTAAACAGCAGAACGAATTCTACATAAGTGGATTTTAGAGAACCCACCAATGGATTGTTTATCAAATCAGGATTAATGAAACGTAAAGACCTTGTTGAATTACAGACTTTGTTGGTAATGTTTAAGGCAAAAAGCTAAGTATTACCAGAAAATATATACAATAAATGTATGTGTTCAGATCAGAAAATAACAGGGCTGTCAGCATTAACGCATTAATCGCGATGCGATTAAAAAATGACTACAGCTCTTGCGAAATGGGTGGCAACTAACAGACCTGTCAGCATTGTAGAAGACTCTGGTCTTAATGACGTACTACGGTTGGCATGTTCTGACCCGTCTTATACATTGCCGTTGAGGGGGACAGCAGCCCCACACACACACAGCCTGTACGACACAGAGAAAGCAGCCCAACTGGGACTGCTACAAAGTGCAAACGTTGTCTCATTAACCGGTGATCACTGGACATCAGTGAATAATCAAAATTATTTAGGAGTTACTGCACACTATTTTGACTCTAGATTCAAATGTGTGACTAGATTCACACATTTTTCTTGTGTTTACAGTAAATAAATAAATAAATAATAAACAAATACAAATCTTAAAGTCAAGTTCATAAAGTAACTTTCTTTGCATTCATTTGATTCCCAATCAAGATACAAAAAATAATAGAATTTTAATCATGTGATAAAACATGCGATTAATCGCGATTAACTATAAAAATTCAGCGATTAGTCGTGATTAAGAAAAAATTTATCGTTTGACAGCCCTAGAAAATAAAGAAATGTGTATTTCAGTATGTGGAAGTTTAAGAACATGTATAAGACAAAAACAATTTAGAATATGAAATTGCCAGATACATTTATTTTCTTTATTATTATTTTCTTTTTTGGTCTTCTCTCTCTCTCTCTCTCTCTCTCTCTCTCTCTCTCTCTCTCTCTCTTTTCTATGTAAAATCAACTACTAACTGTAGTTGTAACTATAGTCTATTTATCTAGTTTGTTTATTATTTGGAAAAGGGCTGGGAAAATAAGATTTAGTCTTCATCCAGCTCCTTTCCGATCATGGATAGGCTATGTAATGTGATAAGGCAAATAATTTGTGGTTTGATTATAAAATTTGTCTGTGTCCATGAGCGGAATAAAAACAATGTGTGAAATCAAGTTCCACTCACTAACTTTGTCTTTTAACTGCATCTCATGTTTTCCTAGTTGTTGTCCCATGACATAATTTAATGAAATGTAATTTAAAAATGTTTGGGTACAGGCCATTCTCGCTCTACGCACACGGTTCAATCATTGCACAAATGTGTGCAACCGCCGGCAACAAAACAATGTACTGGAGAGCCCAACAGCCTGGGCGGTTGTCTAAGTGTGTTTGTGTACCAATCATTTTATCATTTGCATGTAGGGTAGACAGCATCAATTTCTGGCGGATGATCACTTTTTAGCACGGCACCTGTCACTCACTACGAGGACATGCTTGGGCTATACGTTGGTGTAGCATTCTCCGCCCCCGCTGCTGTACTGTGCATGCGGGAGACACACACAAACACATGCACAGAGATAAGTCAAGTGTTAATCACACTGTTGGTGACAATTATCTCAGCTTTAAACCACAATTAAACACATTATAGACTACATTCCAAAAATCTCCATCTTGAAAAACCCCAGAAAACTTCTTAGTCAGTGATTATCAAAAGGCTGACATCAACAATATCAAACAAAGAAGAAATCATAAAAGCAAGCATACCTTGTCACTTCCACAGAAAAACGACCTGAATTTATTCCATAAAGCTTTTTGAAGCCTTTAAAGATGCTCCTTTTTTCTGCCCTACTCTTTGCCTCATTTAAACAGTGCAGAAGTCTCTGGAGAAGCTGCTTGTTATGGGTCATGTACACTTACCAGCTGTTAGACTGAGAGTGTAAGCAGAGAGAAGGCAGCAGAGTGTGAGAGGACCAGTCATCCTGCTGGGTGCTGCTCAGAACAAAGGATACTCCATCTGTCTTCAGAGCGGTGGACGTTTTATCTCCCATCCTTCACACTGAGACCGCCTCACTCTGTGGCTTGGGTTTATATTTGGAGGATTACAGTCTCTCTCTCTCTCTCTTGCTCTCTCTCTCTCTCTCTCTCTGAGCGCATGCATGAGTGTGGAGTGAGTCTAAGGAGCGAGTGAGTTTTTGTCCTTGTTTTCTATTTGTTTGAGGTTTTGTATGTGTTTTTTGGTTTAGTTGTGTGTCATTACATGGTGTTTTTTTTTTCTGTGGCTCAGGTAGTGGGGTTGGCAACCGGGCATTATGCCCGTGG
Organism: Sander vitreus; assembly: GCF_031162955.1. Lineage (NCBI taxonomy): Eukaryota > Metazoa > Chordata > Actinopteri > Perciformes > Percidae > Sander > Sander vitreus. The sequence goes on along the minus strand of NC_135861.1, from coordinate 31,640,916 downwards.
TCAGTAGGGCTGTCAAAACTGGCCAAAAATGACGTTTGAATATTTGTTCTAAAAGAACATAGGTTTGAATATATTCCAATCAGGGGTGTAGTGCTGCGGGAGCGCACCGGAACGATGCTCCGGTACTTTTTTCAAAGTCAGAAAATAGTATAATGGCTGTTTGCATAAACCGATTTAAATTCATGTACATTTGTTAAGGGCTTGTGGATCCAATCATCACTAAAGTGTATATCATGCACGAGAGACAACAAAAACAGAGGGAATGGTCAAAGTTGTTATATTGACATTTTTCTTTTTTAATAATAATTCTTTTTATTAGAATTTTTCAATAATGAAAGGACAATTAAGAGAACAATACAGAGAACAAGCCCCATAAAAAATAAAATAATAAATAAATAAATAATGGGAATAAGAATGAAATTAGGAACAAGAATAATGATAGTAGTAGTAGTAGTAATAATATAAAAAAAAAAAAGCTTTACAGAAACGAAAAGAGTAAACAGACGTTACAGTGTTATAGTCACCAGTGGATGGTAAAGGTAGGGCTACAGTACCGGTCAAAGGGCGTATAAATAAGCACTTTGGAAAACTATTTCTTCCAGGAAGAGGCACACAGCGCAGCATAGTATCGGGGTGACTTAACCCTTTTGTTGTCTTCCCGTCAACCTTGAAAAAACTTTCAACAACTTATTTTTCGACGTTTTGACGCCTTTTTGTCACAGTTTGACATCTGACATCTGCATGTTTGGGGGTTAATAGAGATGGATCTGGAAGGACACCAAAAACAGCAGTCAGAGGTTGAAGATTAAAGGTCCCATATGGTGAAAAGGGGTTTTTATGGGATTCTGTGTCATATAGGCTCAGGGGTGTAAAGTAAAAGCTGTGAAAATGTGAAATTGCTCACTGCCGCCATTTCTCCGCCTCCCAGCTAAACAGACCAGTTAGAATTTGATGTATTTGCTACGTAGAAACCGGGTAACCAATGGGTGTCGTGTTCCAAAAATCGACCTAGCCCTGCCCCCTTTTCCAACGTTTGCTTTGTGCTGCCGAGAAGAATCGGGAGTCATGTTGGGAGTTAATTCATCCCTGAAAACCAGCCATGAGAAATGCATCATTCCAGGGTGCAGAGTATAAAATAAATCACTGCCTTCCAAAAGAAAAATGTCACTGACAAGTGAATGGATTTTATTTTTGGAGACTTGCCTCAACCTGTGCCCAGTCAGGCTTCTTGGCTATGTACGACACATTTTTCATGGCAGTTGGTACCGAATCAGGTGCTATATGATGCTGGAGTCGTATCAAAAACTACTGTTGAAAAGATCCATTCCAACTATTCGGGACCCTCTCCCAAGCATTGAAACGGTGAGTAAATAATTTTATAACGTAGATTACTAGCTAACTGAGTTGATAATTTCGTTTTTCCTAATGGTTGGTTAGCTGGCTGGTTAGCTGGCTGTGGCACCTGTTATGACCCTGGGGTCATATTTTATAATTTGTCTCTCACCCTGCTGTCACGATCTGTCAAGTGTGTGGCAAGGCTTGGACCCAAATGCAGTTTAGAAGTAATTTATTAAAACAAAAACAGTCTTACACAAAATGTCCTCCGGAAGGCAGGAAACAAACGAAACAGAATCCGACATACAGAAACAGCACGCAACAAAATACAGCCGACAAGAGACAAGGACAGAACAGGAACTAAATACACCAGGTAACGAGGACTAACACTGGACAGGTGACACAACAGCTGAAACAAATCAGGGTCGGGCAGAACAATCAAAAAGGCGGGAAACAAAGACAGGAAGAAAGCTAGACAAGGGAGACAAGACAGACTACAAAATAAAACAGACCATAACAGAAAAACAAGACTACCACAATAAGACAGAAAAATACCAAAACCCTGACACCTGCACTATCAGTTGATCTCTCCTGAGTGTACACAAGTAATGGAGAACAGGTGCGCACACCGGATTGGTCCAGCAGAGCTGATTGCTGTCTCCTGATTGGTCGCCTGACAGTACCCCCCAAGGGACAGATCCTAGATGTCCCAAAAACACAGGACAAAAGTCAACCCAGGCAGGGCGGAGGGGGACGAACGGAGGAACGAAAAAAGTCAGACGGGGCTAGGGAACCGAGAGGCCACTCAGGACAGGGAACAGAGAGGGGCCTCGGGCAAACAGGGGAACAGAGGGGCGCAGCGCAGACGGGAGAAGCCTTCAGGTGGCCGGCAATGACGATATCCCTCAGGAGGCCGTTGGCGAAGCAGAATCCCCTCTGAAGGCCGGCTGCAAAGGCGAAACTCATCACAAGGCCGGCGGTGAAGGCGAATCCCTTCTGAAGGCCATCTGCGAAGGCAAAAACCCTCTGAGGCCGTCCAGGTCTGCGGCAAAGGCGAATTCCCTCAGGAGGACAGGCAGACTGAGCAGGAGAGGGGGCAGCTGGGCTGGAGATTGGCGACGGGCCAGCTGGGCTGGAGACTGCCAAACAGGCAACGGGAACAGAGGTCGACAGGGGTGCCGACAGGGCACGAGTGGGTTTGACCGAAAACAAAAGGGGGACAGGACAAGGGCAAAGTCTGAAGGGCAGTCTCAGGAGTACCGGGAAAGGGCATAGTTTCTGGGGCCGCAGACAGCTGAGGTTCTGGATGGCCGGGCGACAGCTGAGGTTCTGGACGGCTGCACGTCGGCTCGGGAACAGGAGGGCTGCACGTTGGCTCGGGAACAGGAGGGCTGCACGTCGGCTCAAGCTCAGGAACACTGGTCAGCTCGGACTTGGGGGTCGCTGGAGACCTCGGGCTCAGGTCCGCTGGACAGCACAGGCTCGGAACCGCTGGACAGCTGAGGCTCTGGAACACTGATCAGCTCAGGCTCAGGTACACAGGTCAGCTCAGGTACACAGGTCAGCTCAGGCTCTGGTCTGACAAGAGGTTGATGCAGGGCATGGCGCTGTGAGCCATGTTTTCCCTTCCTCCGTCTTTGGCCTCCACGAATCCCAAGAAATATAGCCAGGTGGGTCCCTTCAAAGGACTGCTTGCTGTTGGGGGTGCCCGCTAGACAGGTAGTAGTTGAGCAAACAGAAAAAAGTTCCGGGGAAGCAGGCGAGGAGGCAGGCTGGGTCAGGAACAGAGAACCAGTAGCTAGGAAGCTAGTAGGCCGAGAAACAGGCAGGCTGGTTGTCTGCTGCACATGAGGCTCGGAAAGGCCGTCAGACTTGGAGACAGAGAGGCGAGTTGGCTGCTGAAACTCTGGAAGGCTGACTGGCTTGGAGACTGGAAAGCTAAACTCTCTTTCAGTAGCCTGCCAGCGAGCCTCCATGATGCACCTAGCAAGGGCAGGATCCTCCTCATACAGCCCGCAAAAAAATTCAATCATGAATTCACCATTAGAGTCCAACGGGTGAATGAGAGGCTCAAAAACTGCTGGGTCCATTTGCGGTCAGATCATTCTGTCACGATCTGTCAAGTGTGTGGCGAGGCTTGGACCCAAATGCAGTTTAGAAGTAATTTATTAAAACAAAGACAGTCTTACACAAAAAGTCCTCCGGAAGGTAGCCAGGCAGGAAACAACCGAAACACAGAATTGGACATACAGAAACAGCACGCAACAAAATACAATGATCCGACAAGGACAGAACAGGAACTAAATACACCAGGTAACGAGGACTAACACTGGACAGGTGACACAACAGGTGAAACAAATCAGGGTCGGGCAGAACAATCAAAAAGGCAGGAAACAAACAAAGACAGGAAGAAAGCTAGACAAGACAAGGGAGACAAGACAGACTACAAAATAAAACAGGAAACAGAACATAACAGAAAAACAAGACTACCACAATAAGACAGAAAAATACCAAAACCCTGACACCTGCACTATCAGTTGATCTCCTCTGAGTGTACACAAGTAATGGAGAACAGGTGCGCACACCGGATTGGTCCAGCAGAGCTGATTGCTGTCTCCTGATTGGTCGCCTGGAGGACAGCAGCCATTTTAAGCCCCATCGGACAGGAACTCAGCCTTTCTTCACTCTGCCATTCCCAACATGTGCCTGTGTAAATCGGTATCTTGTGGTTCAAGTTGTTGTGAGTAGTGTAAACAGCCTTTAGTGAAAAGGATTGTTTTGATCTCTTAGATTTGTTATTCTTCAGCCATTTTGTTTCGGCTGTGAATACATTTTCTTTGTATTATTTGCTAGTAGCAGTTTGAGAGGAGTGAGAAGTCCTTTTTTGTTTATTCCCTTTTTCTCCTGTTTTGCTATCAGAAGCCTAGGTTAGAGCTTTGTCTTTTCTTTACATTTTGTTTTGGTTTAGAAAAGTTTTAGGTTGTCTCTATAGTTGTTTTGTTTGTTGTGTTGGGGCCTCATCTCTGAATAAAATAGAAACTGCTACTTTGTAATACTTTGTTCTGGCCTTGCTTGGGAGTGGGAAGAGTGGGGCGGGCACCCATTATGTTGTGTTCGGGTTACCCCTATACATCAGGACGTAACATAAATTGGGGCCTCGTCTGTTTTTTTTGTTTTTTTTTCCTCAATGTTGTGCTGGCTGAAGTTGGCTCTTTATCTGGTTGGCAGTTTTCTTTTGTGGTGGGGACAGGTATGGACTTTCAATTGGAGGATTTAGCTACTAGTCCATCAGTTGATAAATTAGATAGGTGTAAGAAGGCTGACCTAATTTTGGTGGGGAACTTTTATGATGTGCATGTGCCCTCCAGTCTTAACCCTTGTGTTGTCCTTCGGGTCACGGGGACCCGAAGGACAACACAAGGGTTAAGAAGCAGGAGTTGAAAGAGCTCTTTTGCTCAGAGCTAACTGAAAGGGGTTTTCCGGGTGAATGGGCTGATATTGTTGCCCCACTCCAAGTAATCCCACCTCAAGGCCTTGTGGCTCAGGCAAACTTGACAACAGAAGAGCTGAGGCTAACGCTACAGATAAGGGAGGCTGAGGTGAGAAATCGAGAGTTGGAAGTACAAGCTATGCATCTGAAAATAAGAGCTCTGGAGATAGAGCGGGGAGCCGCTACAGCTTCCAGTTCGTCTACTTCATCGTCACCCATCCCGAGACCCCAAGACAGCTTCGATGTGAGTGGGCACATTGCACTGGTTCCACCATTTAGAGAATCTGAGGTAGACTCCTATTTCAATGCTTTTGAACATATTGCTGCTACACTGAATTGGCCGATGAGCGTGTGGCCTCTTTTGCTCCAATGTACATTTTTGTAAAAATGTACCTCTGTCCATAGAAGACAGCTTGAATTATGATGTTGTCCTCCGTGCCTATGAGTTAGTGCCAGAAGCATATAGGCAAAACTTTATAAGTTATGAAAAAGCTGCCACCCAGACGTATGTAGAGTTTGCAAGGGAGAAAGGCGCTCTGTTTGATAAACGGTGTCAGGCCAGTAAGATGGCAACTTTGGATGATCTGCGTGAACTTGTGTTGTTGGAGGAATTTAAGAATCGGCTCCCAGATAAGATTATCTACTTAAATGAACAAAAAGTCACATCCCTTGCTGCTGCCGCTTTACTGGCAGATGAGTTCACATTAACTCACAAATGTGTTTTTTTCGCCCTTTGTTCGTAGGGAGCCAATCTCAGTTGTCCATAAGGGTAACTCTCCTAAGAGTTATCGTCGTAACCCCACTGCTGCCCCTGCTGCCACAGAAGCCAGGGAGTGTGTCATGAGCAAGGACATCTCATCGCTGCCTGTCTTCTTCCTAAAAGGAAGGAGTACCGTAAGAATGCCAAAACAGCCTCTCCATTCACACTACACCCCGCAAAAAATTTAACCTGGTTAATGCTCAAAGAGACCAAATTGATGAGGCTTTTAGGCCGTTTATTTCGCATGGTTTTGTTTCTCTAGTGGGTGAGGAAAAACAAGTCCCTATCCTGTGGGATACTGGAGCTAAACAAACACTGATTCGAGATGGTATTTTGCCCCTCTCAGCTGACACCTACTGTGGGGCAGATGTGTTGGCATGGGGTGTTAAAATGTGTGCAGTGCGGGCGCCGTTGCACTTCATTGAGTTGTCCTCCAGATTTGTGTCAGGCAAATTTAGTATGCCCAAACGCCCTCAGTTACCGATAGCCGGTATCGACTTGATCCTCAGGAATGATTTGGCTTGTAGTAAAGTTTTCCCGTTTCCCGAGGTGATTGAACATCCGATTGCGGATTAATGTGTTCCTGACCCCAATGTGCCTGATTTGTCCCAGTTTCCGGTGTGTGCTGTAACCCGTGCTCAAGCACGAAAGCTTGGCACTTGGTGGATCTTAGCGACTCTTTCATGAGTGGATGAAGAGTACACCTCAAGAGTGTAATGAAAAGGCACCTATCTGTGTAGCGCTTCAGCCTGACAATAGAACCTTAACTCTTGCTGTAGAGAAAGAGCAGCTGATCAGAGCACAGGAAGCTGATGCTACTTTAACTTCTTGTTTTTCTCTTGCAGAGAACCTAACGTGTAAAAAGCCTGTGTTCTACCTTGTTGATGATGGTGTTCTTATGCAGCACTAGTCTCCGAGCTCTGGTATTACGCATGAGTCGGTGTCCCAAATTGTAGTGCCACAGCCGTTCCGCCACTTAGGAATAAGGAAAATGTACGATCATGTCCTTCGTTATTTCTTCTGGCCTGGACTTAAATCTGATGTTGTGAAATTCTGTTGATCGTGCCACATCTGTCAAGTGTTGTGTCTTTAATAGTAATGCTGTGATGCTGTATGAAGAGGAATCCGCTGACACTGATATCAATTATTACAATCAAAGATTCAGCATCAATTTTACAAATTCCTGCAGAGAGTTTGGAGGACGACCAACTCAAATTCTTCCAATAAGTCGTTCTGCGGTTAACACATGGTATATATTCTGTGCATTGTGTAACCTAAAGTGGGGGTGTGAGTATATGCTTGGAGTAGAGAACTGACCATTTAAGGCCCCATACATGGTATAGCTCCAACAAAATATCTTCTGTCTTAGGGGGGCCCTTCTAATGTTAACAGTTTACAAATGTTTCAGCAACAGTAGGGTAAAGTTCAAAGGAATTCCCTTATATGGCAAACCTTAAGTCAAAGTTGTAAATCTTCAGATGCCACATATTTCCCACCTTTGAGACTAATCAAGTCTCGAAAACAAAGAGTAGGATTACAACAAAATAACACTTCTCATTACATCAGGTTCCTTATAATATAACCTTTGGAGTGTAAACAAATTTATAGAGTGTAACAATGTAATTTATGGAGTGCGAGATCTGGCAGCTTTCTTTCCAAATAACCATCCATCAATCAAGATAGGAAAACTCTCTCACGGCCCCTCTGCCCTAGGCGACCACCTCAGTACTCCAGATCAATTAGAAAATACATCTTTATCAATTTATGTAGAGATATGGTTTACGCAAAGACATGTGAAAACCTCAGAAAATGAAATAAAAATCAAAACACTGTCCAAATTCAGACAGGTCAACCCTTAGGACCGTCCAATGGACTTGTCCCTGCCTAGATCACATATCCCTAAGTGTCAAGAAAGAAAAACATCTGAGGTCCCCATATATTCACTCCATGACAGAAAACATCATTCTCCAAACAATTAATGCAAAAAGACTGACACAAATTATGAATGTAGTCCACTACACTGCAGTTTCTCAGCAGTGTTGATTATCAATGCAGTATTGGTGTGATGAAATCTGAACGTTTCCACACCGTCCTAGTTCAGAGTTCTCAGTCCATTCATATTGTCCATATTTGTATCAGTATCCCCTCTGCACATTCTGCCATATGCTCTGGAAGAAAAGAAAACACCGATCAGTATCGTTTGCAAGACAACACATGAAAATTAAAACATCAAATTAATTAAAAATGAATAATATGAATATGAAGCACATTCCATTTCCCCCCTCTGACTAATAAGAACACTAAATACCCCAACAATATTAAAAGGAATGCTCTTATCCTGATACATCAATCACACCAACAAATTAAATCAAACAAATCAACCAAATCATAAACATCCCTTTTTCTTTTAACACGTATGGATGGAGAGGACCAAATTTATTTTAAAAGCCAATCATTTTGTAGCATATAATTACTCGCTTTCTAAAAGGACCACACAAAAGTCTCTCTACTGTTTGCTTACCAGATAGTGGGTGTAATAAATCTCCTTATGTTCAACACCCCCTCCTTCAACCTCATCTATTTAACATTCCTGTGTAAACTAGACAGAGGCTTAAAAGTAACATGACACACAACAACATACTAGCATAAAGCAATGCAGCCACTTTGCCACATTATAAAATTATAACAGTATTGACTAAAATTGAATTAGTCAATACTGAATTCTCAATTGCCCAATGCAAGCATTCATTGAAATTTAGACTGATACTTAAACTAACATCTCAACACATCAGTGTAGACATCTTGATCTGTGAAGCATTACCTCATTTTTTTATGTGTTGATGTGTCGATGCGTCAGAGCAAATCCAGTCTCTCTCTCCCCCCCTCCTTCTCTGGTCAGTCTGCTGATGTTAACGCTCATCTGTGGAGATCTGTACCAACTTGTGACTGTCCTTGTCCTCAATTGTTGGATCTCTTTCTGGCCCTGATGACACCCCCCTTTCAGATCTTCTGGGAACCTCTAGAATCCTGGCTCCAGGCTCCTATAAGGGTTCACCGGTCCTCCAGATGACCTCGACTGGCCCCTGTATCCTCCTCTGTAATTTCCTCTATAATTCCCTCCTGGCCTATTACAACTACGGGCAAAGTGTTCATCCTGTCCACAATTATAACACGCTTGTGGAGATTGCATAAAGTATGGATCAAATCCTCCTCTTCTTCCTCTGCCTAAGCTTTCTCGTCCTCTTCCTCTCCAGTTCTGTATCTGTCCAAAAACTGGCTGTGGGTGTAAAACAACTGGAATCACCTGCTTCTTGTCCTTCTTCTTATTCTTCACCAACTGCATTCAATTGAGTTTTCTGCGAGTTTCTCAGTCCTGTTCTACCACTTTTTGGGACCCTCTTTTCAGCAGTTTGTCCATCTGTATCTTCAGCTTCTCCAAGTATGACATGCATCGCTCCATATCTCTTTCAATCTCTTCTATGCTAGACGCTGCAGGATGAAATCCTGTAGCTCCTCTACTCTCCTAATCTTCATCGCTATCTCCATTTTCACTTTCATCAGAGGTCTGATCTCTTGTCTTTTTTTGTCTCTTCCATTTTTCATCACCTCTCTTTTCTGCCCTAGCCAACATTCGTCTGATCGCAGGGTCATATCCACCCATGATCTCTTCTGAATCACTCTGATCATCATCATCTTAAAATTCCATCCTCCTGAACCTCTGTCTGCTCTTAGTTTTAATTTTGTGGCTGATGAATGTTAATAACAAAGACTAAAGGGAAAAACATGAGTATATGTATGTGTGGGACTTATTTTGATTTAATATCACACATTATTAGTTGTTTTAAATAAATGACTTTGTTAAATTTTTTATTAGCACCATTTATCATTCAGACATACAGAACAGATTCCACAATATGAACCTGGTAATATTGGATGGTGCACAGAACAGAGAAACACAAAATGAGCAAAGAACTGACTTTTTGAAATATCATTTTATGGTAGGCCCATCCATCCATCCATCCATCTTCATCCGCTTATCCGGGGTCGGGTCGCGGGGGTAGCAGCTCCAGCAGGGGACCCCAAACTTCCCTTTCCCGGGCCACATTAACCAGCTCCAACTGGGGGATCCTGAGGCGTTCCCAGGCCAGGTTAGAGATATAATCCCTCCACCTAGTCCTGGGTCTCCCCCGAGGCCTCCTTCCAGCTGGATGTGCCTGGAACACCTCCCTAGGGAGGCGCCCAGGGGGCATCCTTACCAGATGCCCGAACCACCTCAACTGGCTCCTTTCAACGCAAAGGAGCAGCGGCTCTACTCCGAGCTCCTCACGGATAACTAAGCTTCTCACCCTATCTCTAAGGGAGACGCCAGCTACCCTCCTGAGGAAACCCATTTCGGCTGCTTGTACCCTGGATCTTGTTCTTTCGGTCATGACCCAGCCTTCATGACCATAGGTGAGGGTAGGAACAAAAACTGACCGGTAGATTGAGAGCTTTGCCTTGTGGCTCAGCTCTCTTTTCGTCACAACGGTGCGATAAATTGAATGTAATACCGCACCTGCTGTGCCGATTCTCCGACCAATCTCCCGCTCCATTGTCCCCTCACTCGCGAACAAGACCCCAAGGTACTTGAACTCCTTCACTTGGGGTAAGGACTCATTCCCTACCTGGAGAAGGCACTCCATCGGTTTCCTGCTGAAAACTATGGCCTCCGATTTAGAGGTGCTGATCCTCATTCCAGCCGCTTCACACTCGGGTGCGAACCGATCCAGTGAGTGCTGAAGGTCACAGGCCGATGATGCCATCAGGACCACATCATCTGCAAAAAGCAGCGATGAGATCCCCAGCCCACCGAACTGCAACCCCTCTCCACCCCGACTACGCCTCGAGATCCTGTCCATAAATACTACAAACAGGATTGGTGACAAAGCGCAGCCCTGGCGGAGGCCAACTCTCAACTGAAACGAGTCCGACTTACGGCCGAGAACCCGGACACAGCTCTCGCTTTGGTCGTACAGAGATTGGATGGCCCTGAGAAGGGACCCCCTCACCCCGTACTCCCGCAGCACCTCCCACAGTATCTCCCAGGGCACCCGGTCATACGCCTTCTCCAGATCCACAAAACACATGTAGAGTGGTTGGGCATACTCCCAGGCTCCCTCCAGGATCCTTGCGAGAGTAAAGATCTGGTCCGTTGTTCCACGACCAGGACGGAATCCGCATTGTTCCTCTTCAACCTGAGGTTCAACTATCGACCGAACCCTCCTTTCCAGCACCTTGGAGTAGACTTTACCGGGGAGGCTGAGAAGTGTGATACCCCTGTAATTGGCACACACCCTCTGGTCCCCCTTTTTTTAAAAAGGGGGAACCACCACCCCGGTCTGCCACTCCTTAGGCACCGTCCCAGACTTCCACGCAATGTTGAAGAGGCGTGTCAACCAAGACAACCCCTCCACACCCAGAGCTTTAAGCATTTCTGGATGGATCTCATCAATTCCTGGGGCTTTGCCACTGTGGAGTTGTTTAACTACCTCAGCAACCTCCACCAGGGAAATTGATGCCAATCCCCCCTCATCCTCCAGCTCTGCCTCTACCATAGAGGGCGTATTAGTCGGATTTAGGAGTTCCTCAAAGTGCTCCTTCCACCGCCCTATTACCTCCTCAGTTGAGGTCAACAGCATCCCATCCTTACTGTACACAGCTTGGATGGTTCCCCGCTTCCCCCTCCTGAGGTGGCGAACGGTTTTCCAGAAGTACCTTGGTGCCGACCGAAAGTCCTTCTCCAAACTTCTCCCACACACGCTGCTTTGTCTCTTTCACGGCAGAGGCTGCAGCCCTTCGGTACCTTGCAACTGCCTCCGGAGTCATCTGGGATAACATATCCCGGAAAGACTCCTTCAGTCGGACGGCTTCCCTGACCACCGATGTCCACCACAGTGTTCGTGGGTTACCACCCCTTGAGGCACCTAAGACCCTAAGACCACAGCTCCTCACCGCAGCTTCAGCAATGGAAACTTTGAACATTGTCCACTCGGGTTCAATGCCCCCAGCCTCCACAGGGATGCACGAAAAGCTCCGCCGGAGGTGTGAGTTGAAAGTCTGTCGGACAGTGGCCTCCTCCAGACGTTCCCAATTTACCCGCACTACCGGTTTGGGCTTACCAGGTCTGTCCAGAGTCTTCCCCCACCCCCTGACCCAACTCACCACCAGATGGTGATCGGTTGACAGCTCCGCCCCTCTCTTCACCCGAGTGTCCAAAACCTACGGCCTCAGATCAGATGAAACGATTATAAAATCGATCATTGACCTTTGACCTAGGGTGCTCTGGTACCAAGTACACTTATGAGCATCCCTATGTTCGAACATGGTGTTCGTTATAGACAATCCATGACTAGCACAGAAGTCCAACAACAAACAACTACTCTGGTTTAGATCAGGGAGGCCGTTCCTCCCAATCACGCCTCTCCATGTGTCTCCATCATTACCCACGTGCGCGTTGAAGTCCCCCAGCAGAACTATGGAGTCCCCGACTGGAGCCCCATGCAGGACTCCACTCAAGGTCTCCAAGAAGGCTGAATACTCCGAACTCTTGTTTGGTGCATATGCACAAACAACAGTCAGAGTTTTCCCCCCCCACAACCCGCAGGCGTAGGGAGGCGACCCTCTCGTCCATCGGGTTAAACTCCAACGTAGCGGCGCTCAGCCGGGGGCTTGAGTATCCCCACACCCGCCCGGCGCCTCACACCCTGGGCAACTCCGGAGAAGAAAAGAGTCCAACCCCTATCCAGGAGTATGGTTCCAGAACCAAGACTGTGCGTAGAGGTAAGCCCCACCAGATCTAACCGGTAGCGCTCCACCTCCCGTACAAGTTCCGGCTCCTTCCCCCACAGAGAGGTGACATTCCACGTCCCCCAGAGCCAGCCTCTGCTGCCCAGGTCTGGTCCGTCGAGGCCCCTGACCTTCACTGCCACCCATGTGGCAGCGCACCCGACCCCAGCGGTTCCTCCCACAGGTGGTGGGCCCATGGGATGGAGAGATGTCCGCCACGTAGCTTTTTCGGGCTGTGCCCGGCCGGGCTCCGTGGCAAACCCGGCCACCAGACGCTCGCTGACGAGCCCTCCATCTGGGCCTGGCTCCAGACGGGGGCCCCGGGCTTCCTCCGGGCAGGGTCACTTCATCCCTTCCTCGATGTTTCATAGGATTTTTGAACCATTCTTTGTCTGGCCCCTCACCTGAGACCACTTTGCCTTGGGAGACCCTACCAGGAGCACAAAGCTCCAGACAACACAGCCCTCAGGTTCATAGGGACACACAAACCTCTCCACCACGATAAGGTGATGGTTCCCGGACTATGGTAGGCCTAACATATTAATTATTATATTCAGAAGATGATCCTCATATCAATCACCGTGGTTACAGCTTGTAGCCATATAGCCTTCAAAATTAAGAAGGGACAAGTTTTAGGAAGCATTTCAGGAAATTTAAAGGATAAGCAGATTGTTGCTGAGGTTTTTGTTTACAGAGATGTAGCTTTGTTTGTGTACATATACAACATGTGTTTTGGCATTTTTTTCACAAACTGAGCAGTTGGTTGTTTCTGCTGTCTGCCGTGGCTGCTGGCTCCATTTCATTTCAGATTGCCGCCGGCCGAGCAAACCGTACATGAGACAAATACATGAAACTGTATTTTATTATTATTATCTTCATTGTTTACATCCTCAAATACAACGTTAGATAAAAACATCAATATTACGAATATTATGTATTTTTTATCTTATCCGCCGAGCAACACGTGCCACGTCACTTCTGGAGTATTGCGCAGATTTTTTTTAAACGTTATTACAGTGCATAACTTACTGGAACAAAGCTGAGCAACGTGTTGTTGCTGGTGACTAAACCACTTATTGTATGTGTGTATATATATATATATATGTACATTGAAGCGATACTGGCGTTAAAAACCCGCTGATCACTGTCTGATTCTGTGAATAAATGCCCGCATTGCATTATGGGATGTCGGCTTTGAATGCGTGTCAGTAGCTTAGATCATATCGTAATGTTCTGTATTACAGCATACTGTAATATTTCACTGGTATAAGACCGAAATAATATTATTAAAATAACAAAATGTATACAATGATAACATCTAAATATATGTTGCTAGATGTAGTGTTATAGTTTTAAAAATATAAATAAACAACAAAGCAATCCAGCTTCCCTGGCCGAAATAGACCGAAATAATACCATTAAAAGAAATACAAATAAGCCATGATACGATCTGGTGAATAAATGTTGATTAAAACAGTGGTTATTGGGCTAAAAATACCAATAATGGCAAAGCTATACAGCTTCTCTGCCGCAGCCCAACTGGCAGAAAGAATCGTGCTGTGATCAGGGAATCCGTGCGTAGATACATACGTACATGCGTACATAGGCACCGTGGGCCCATCACGGAATTTTCGGCAATTCTGTGAAACTGTCACAGATTTTGAGTTAAGGGGCCGTGTTCATTTCACGGAATTCTGTGAGACCAGGTTGCTCATACACACAAAAAGTCGACATCATTCATCCATACAATTCCTAAAAAAAAAACATGTTTTTCCACTGTTCTCTTTTCTTTTTCTTATTTCTTTTTCCTAAATATTTTGCTACCTTGAGTCCTATATACAGGACTATAAAATCCTTATTTTTGCTTTATTCCTTAGGCCATTCCTCTTATATCCTCATTTCTTTATTTATGCCAAATTCCCCTTGCCAGGGTTATTCAACTCTTTTTTCCTTTAATCCAATCAGACTATCCCTTAAAGCCTTTTTCACGTTATACGTGTCTAATTTAGCTTGTCTTACCGTTTAAGAAGAAAAAGGGCCCTATCTTCTTAAATCTTGCACAGTTATGAATTGCGCCGTCCCGTTACTTAGCTTTATTCTACATATATTCCTTTAAAGCCTTTGCTTTATTTTTATTTTCCTCTATTTCTCTAACTTTCTTAATCCTTTGCTTTATTTCCCTTTTCCTCTATTTTTCATATGTTAACTCACACATCCCCCCTGTTTGCGTTGATTTCAATGCAAATAAATTTAGAACGGAACCTCCACCACACAGCAACACCGCACAAAACATACACAGGTTCGACACGGTGCAACCCCTCAACGCACACACAGAGCCACACATGAACTGACCAGCGCCCAAAGTTGTGAGAAAGCTCACCTCATAAGCCAGCCAATGAAGCGGGAGTCAGTTCGACGGTGCACGTGCTGAAACGATGACCCGGGAGATGCAACTCGATCCCATCCTCGTCGCCAAATTTGTCAAGTGTTGTGTCTTTAATAGTAATGCTGTGATGCTGTATGAAGAGGAATTCGCTGACACTGATCTCAATTATGAAAAGGTTTAGTACGATCAAAGATTCAGCATCAATTTTACAAACTCCTGCAGAGAGCTTGGAGGACGACCAACTCAAATTCTTCCAATAAGTCGTTCTGAAGTTCTGTGGTTAACACATGGTATATATTCTGTGCATTATGTAACTTAAAGTGGGGGTGTGAGTATATGCTTTGAGTAGGGAACTGACCATTTAAGGCCCCATAAATGGTATAGCTCAAAAAATATATCTTCTGTCTTAGGGGGCCCCTTCCCCTTCCAAATGTTTCAGCAACAGTAGCGTAAAGTTCATAGGAATTCCCTTATATATTATGGCAAACCTTAAGTCAAAGTTGTAAATCTTCAGATACCACACAAGTCTCAGGTAAACCGAATCAGGTGATTCCTCCTGCTCCATTAAAGCCCATTCCAGTCGTCGAAGAGCCATTTCACCATGTTATTGTTGACTGTGTTGTTCCTTTACCTAAAACCCAAGTCCGGTAACCAGTACATCCTCACCATTATGTGTTCTGCTTCTCGTTACCCCGAAGCCGTTCCGTTGTGCTCATTAAAAGCCTGTGTGATTGTAAAAGCGCTTGTTCCAGAAAGTTTTTCTCTACTGTTGGTCTCCCTAAACGCATCCAAAGTGACCAGGGATCAAACTTTATGTCCAAAATCTTCGCCTAGGTCATGGCACTGTGCCTGTGCACATTATAACATTAACGTTAGTTGGCTACTGAACTAACTAACGTTAGTGCTGTAGCCAAGTTAACTGTATAGTAACGTTAGCTACAAAGCAAACAATAGTGTTGTTGCCTACTATTTTAGTTTGTTTGTAATATTGTTAATCTCCGGCCAAGAGGAAACTATAGATACTTTGTGATTGATTGTGTGAGTGCATCACATCTTTTAGCAAGATGGCGGAGCGCGTATACTCAGCGAATCGGTGTTGGTGCTCTCTATCTGCGTCTGATATATAGTATTTTCTTGGCGAGCGACTCTGGCAACAAAGTACACTGATAATCTTTTAAAAACGATATAAATAAAGGATTACGTTATTGATATAAATGACCGATTCTGTCAAATGATAAAAAATGCATCCCCTGCTTGCCGACCCTTTTGATTTTCCTTTCTCTCTCCCTTCTGGCTTCCTTGACAGATGAGATTATACAGTATATATATTGCAATATGTTATAAGCTCTACATGTGATTAACCTAGCTAGTTGCCTATTATTTATTATATACACATATTGCATCTAACTTGTTAAATACCTTCTTATACTGCACTGTTTGCACTGCCACTGTTTAGTGTTACTTGCCTCATCCAAGTGCCTTTATTTGTCATTTACGTTATAGTAGATAGGACGCTACCTCGTCATATATACAGTATGTTGTTTTTCTTGTGTTCTATTGCTGTTGGTCTCTGATAGTGACCACACTTTTTGTTGTATGCCTACTGTCATGGGGTTACCCCATTCCTTCAATTAAGCCAGTGGTAGCATTGGTCCTAGCATGCTAAGCTAAACCTAGCATGAGCATTAGCATAGGACTGTTAGCATTAGCATTACCATTAGCGTGTGGGCTAGCATCAGTGGACACATGGCTTGTCAATTCATTATTTCCTTTCAGTGTATTTAAGTACTAGTCAAAAGAGTAGAAATCATGATTTGATAAATACGACACATACACAGTTAATTTCAAGTTATTTATTTTAGGTTATTGGATTTACCCAAGGTCATCCAAATGTTTGCATGTCTCATTCACCTGTTCTCATCTTCAAGCAGGGATCTGGGTCGAAGTGGCAAACAGGAAGAGACAGAGTTTGGTGTAATTTATAGGGGGGAAGACCTGGAACGGTCCAAGTGTAAGCCAGTACAGAGGGGGGTACTGGAGTGCCTAAAGCTTTCTGTTTTGAGAAACTTGTTCAGCACGTAACATTTAATTTCTGGTTTTATAGTTGGTATATTGTGTATTAATGTAGCCAGAAATGTTTTGGAATGTTGAGGTAACATGATGGGGTTTGATTGATTTCCAATTAACTTTGGTTTGTCTTGTAGGAGGGGCTTCAGGTATAAAGGAAGGAGGCAGAGGCTCCTCGGGAAAAACAGTTTTGGCCTGGAAGGGTGCAGGTGCCGGTGCCGGTGCCCAATAGTCAGGGCCTGATTTAGGCTTTCGTATTGTTTAATATTTGTTTGGTATGATAATTTGAATAGTTTGTACTTAGTTTCCTTGTTTGGTTTTTGTTATTTTTGATATATTTTTGTAATAATTCATCCTTGCACTACTGCACTTTCCCTGTGAATGGGGAAGAAATAAATCAAAGCACCAGGTGAAGAACTGAGTCCATGTCTCCTCCTACACCTACAATGAAAAAATGAAAAAAGTTTTATGATTTGTAATATTATCACGCTGTCTCCTTCCCATTTTCTTACATATCTGAATTTATTCTTAGCGAGCCATTAGACCTGTTTTCCAGGCCTGTACCTCCCGGAGTATTGGCTGCCAGACTGACCCCCTTCCAAAAAGGTCTGTTAGAACCCAACTATCCAAGGACACTCTTAAGACTCGTGTCAGAAGCAGAGGTTAGTGAAATTGATTTTTTTTATGTTAGTTTACCTGCAAAGTTGTATTTTGTTTACATTTTTATTTATAAGCTGATATGTCAAAAGTAATCATTTGAATAATTATTGGTAATAGTTAAATTGAAAGTATTAATAAATTATATATCTATGGACCATATATTCCCATTGCAGTTGAAAGAGGGAAAAACGAGAAAACAAAAATATGGGAACAGTGAGACGGTACATAATGTGGGCAGACATTTAACATTGATCTTAGACTGTATACAGATATATTGTCCTATGCACTACATGATGGGTATTTATGTATCATGATAGTATTTTATTTTTGTTATTACTGCTATTTCAAATAAGCCACAGTCAACATACTATCTAGCCAGATTATTTAAAAAAGTACAAAAAAATAAGTTGTGATCTGTGCCATTTCCTCAGGTAGCTTAGCACAGTGTGTAGATTTATATTACTTTGTAGAATGTATTGGAGTAATAAAATACACACCCATTACATAATTTGCATTGTTGTTGTTGCAGACTATCTCTCAGCATTCCACTTCCATGATGCCAACCGGCCACAGTCAACAAGTGCTTTGGGAGATCCTGCCTTTAAACTGGCCTTCCCTAAAGTGAAGAAAGGGGGATACAGCCTCAAACGAAGGAAAATTGATCGGACATTCTGTAAGTAAATTATCATGCAACATTAATTACATTTTATTTTATTTATAGTGTCAAATCATAACAGAAGTTTTCTCAGGGCACTTCATGTAGAACAGGTCTAATTTACACACCACGCAGAAAGTCGTGCAGCTGGGCAATGGGATCAGCTGGGGGAAACAGACAACAGTTAAATCATAACACAGCATTTTATTGTTGCTCCTTCTTGCGCTAGCGTCATTGAGGTTGTTGGTCCAGCTGAGCTCAGACTGGCTCACCTCACTAAAAACAAAATGTTTACACAAAAAGTTTTATCTGGGGCCTGTACTGCGAATCAAGATCAACATGCCCTGGATTTATTTAGTTACCCGGCTTCACCTAACCTAACAACCGCGGCCCCGCATAAACTGTGTCACGAAGGTGGTTCACAACTAGTTCAATCAACTCAGGGTTTCCCAATCCAGCGACACGCGCGTTCACATAAAAAAGGCGGTGTTTGCACAGCGTGACCAATCGCAAACATCTACCAGAGCAACATATTTTAAAAAAGAAGAGCAAACTATACTTCTACATAAATATTTAGAACACAGACACGGTTTTACAGGCAAAACGCAATACAGTCACTGCATCTTAAAACAGGAAGGAAAGCTGGCAAAAAAATGTGCAGACGCTGTAAATGTGTAAATCACACAAATCATCAAACACTTATCAATATTACTTCCCCATCAGTCAGGCACAAGATCTGATCATAATTACACTTGTGCTTTCCATAAACTTCCGTTGCTTTAGCCTTTTATTTCAGTTGCAACCCTCGCAGTGGTAAGCGACTGTGAGAGCAAATAAAAAATATAAAAACAATTCAAACCGATGTGCGCGTTGGCAACACACGGCTCAAGAAGCCGACAAATAGCCAGATACTTCATATTTCTATTATTATCTCCTCCTTTTTTGTTGGTGAACGTCTCTCTGCAAAATAATTAATTCATATGTTACACTTTATATTATTTTACATTAAACATTTATTTCTGTAAAAACACATACAGATAAGAATCGCTCTCTGTAGAGTACACATTTAAATCCATTCGTCACGTACTGATGATTACTTCTACTGTCAGCATTAGCTACTGATGCCCAATGTATTGTAAAGCCTAGAGCGCCCTCTGCTGACTGCCATCCATGGAAGAGGCCATTGCAGGATTTGTGTCACGCTTCAATCCAGCACAGGTCGAAAACCAGTGTGGGTACGGTCTGCATACTCTGTCCTTATTCAAAGGACGACGCATGAAGGGATAACAACCCCGAACCTTCGACCAAGAAACCCCCAGCACCAGCTGACAAAACGTCTGTAGGCCAAATACCTGTAACGACTAAAACAGAATGAAGAATGACATACTTAACAGGTTAAATGTTTTGAGTTATGTATATAATTCATTCTGATATATGTAAACATTTTGTTTAAACTTTTGCTGTCTTCAGTGAGGGGAGCCAGACAGAGCTCAAGTTGCTGCAACTGTTATTAGACTATTTCTACTATAGTTCATATCTATTCTATTATACCCACTGCTATAAATATTTATATTATTGAATTAGTTGTTAATGTTAACTTGTTATTGTGGTTGCTGTTCATTTCTGTTCCATGAATGCCTGTTACCAACTTAGCATCTTTATTAGGATTGTGGTGGTCCTGCTGACACCCATTATTATTATTATAGTTAATGTCATTATTGTAATTATGCACCCCTCCCCCCTCTTTCTCTCCCCCAAACCGGCAGCATCAGATGGCCGCCCACCAAGAGCCTGGTTCTGTCCGAGGTTTCTGCCTGTTAAAAGGAAGTTTTTTTTCGCCACTGTTGCACCAAATGCTTGCTCTTGGGGGAATTGTTGGGTCTCTGTAAATAAAATTGAATTGAATATTTGTAAGCTTCTGTTGCCAATTGTTTCTCTGCTGTGGCCCACGCACTTCTTGGTGTTGTACAACAGAAGTTTTCTGGTTTAATTAATGTAGCTTAATATAATTAAAACAGCTGTATATAAATATATTATAAACTATTTGTTGTAGCACTTACTTTGTCATATATATATATATATATATATATATATATATATATATATATATATATATATATACACAATAACTGGCAATTAACAGCAACAAAAAGTATTTTTTCTGTCATTTTACATAGAATACTTGTAAATTGACAAATATCTCGTAAAATGATGGACATTTTGAAAACAAAAACCTTGAATAATTGCTTTTTTAATCGGTGTATAAATGTCTATACGCATTGTTAAACTGTCTATAAGCATTATTAAACTGCTAAAATACAGTTTTTATTATTTAAAACAGTCACAATCACTAATTTTTTTACAGTTTTTTTTCCACATAAGTCTGTAAAAACACTATCAGAATGTATCATATATTCACAAATATTTTATTTATTTAAAAGATAAAACTGTTTTAAGTATTAAGGTTTGATACGGTAAAAAATATATTAAAATAAAAAATATTTTCGGTTAAATAAAGTCGCTTTTCCATTACATGGTACCTGCTCGACTCGCCTCGTCTCTACTCGCCTTTTTTGGTTTTCCATTACGAAAAAAAGTACCTGGTACCTGCTAACAGGTACTTTTTCAGCCCGAAAAGGTGACGTGAAAGCGACAGACGGGGGTGTCCTGAACAAACCGCTATTTTTAAATAGTTTAGCCAGCTGTGTTTTTTTTTTGCTGCCTCCAGCTTCATTTGAAACTAAATGTGTCTTCTGGCAACAACAACACACCTTCCACGTTCTTTGTGTGTGTGTGTCGCGTTAGGTAGGTAGGTTAAGTACTAAAATCTGCAATGGAAAACGGACGCACAATGTGTCGAGTAGAGTCGAGGCGAGTCGAGCAGGTACCATGTAATGGAAAAGCGACTTTAGACTGTGTCGGGTCACCATAGTCTTGGTAATTTATGGGAAACAGATAATCAGTCTATGTGGTCGTTTAAAGTCAAAGCTTTTAATATTGCCAAATTGAGAGTTTTATGTTTGACAGTGATTTCACATTTCTTGATTGTATGAAAGCTAAATACAAATAAAAGGTGAACATAACTTTTTTTTAGACATGTCAAATTATTTTGTAAGTTGTAAGTTTGTAGGTACAGACATCCATTGTGGGCGTTCTTGGCAGTTTTTCTTATTTATATCATATTGACCGAAATTACGGAATATATCGTGATATAAATTTTGGCCATATTGTCCGGCCCTAGTCATCACTGTTATAAAATAAAAGCCTTCACAGAGTCGTATATTTGTGACTTTACTACTAGATTATATATGTGGCAACAAGATGAAAAATGGAATTGTGGAGGATTAAATATTGTACTCTGTTCACAACAAATAAGTAACCTTTACAACAGCTGTTCAAGATGAAGTTCTAGAAGGCCTCTTACCAGCATCAATGGCTCTTTTAAGAGCCTCATTTTTTCCCATGGCACCTGGAACTTGTCCACCCACATGCTGCTGCCCCATGCAATGGTTATTTGACTGGGGGAAGACAGGGCTTGGGCAGTTTCTCCCTCAGGTGAAGAGGTGGCTGGCTGGGTCTTCTTGATTCTGCATATAAGCACAGAACAAAAAGTATAGTTAAACCTCAACAACGAGACATTATTTTGCTATGTCATTATTAGATATTAATGCATATTAGATTAGTTATTAGCTTTCGACATGTCCACAGTGAAATGTAATGTTTTGCAAAATGCATTATATGAATTTTAACATGAAAAATAAACCAAGAAATCGATGCTTTGCAGAACTTACAAACCTTAACGTTACAAGTGTAGCCTATGTCACTTTTGATAAGCTAACGTTAGCTTAACTTGGAAGGAGTTCCGTTTTGCAACTTTTATTATCACTAAGTGGCCTAATACCGTTCTGTAAATCTTTTGCTATCGTTTCTTTAAAGAACTGAATAAGTTGGTTAGTGAATAGAAAGCATTTTGTTTATTAAAACACTTACATGAAATGTGTTCAGTAATGCTCCACGTCGCAAAAAATGTCCTCAAAATACTCTTCCTCCAGCAATGTTTCTTACTGGATTGTGGCTGTTTTACCATCGTAAAATCTCTGTTGCACAGCTCTGAATCTATTTTGTTTATGACATTGTTCATTTCAAACAGTCAAATGTAACGTTAACGTCACAGAAAGCCCCCCAAGGAGACCACATAACCGACTAGCCAACTACCTACTTGTGAACTACGAACGCACAGCACTGCCCGCGCAATCATACACACATGCGCACCCGTCACCAACTGGACTGGAGTGTGGGGCGTGTTCGACCACTTTCATGAGAATGCCGTGGGTGGGCTTCATTCCATTTCAAATAACCGCCTGTCTGCCGCAACCCGAACCCAAAGCCACTGTCTCTGTTAAAATAGATGACTTATAGCCTGTGATTATGAAAATTGAAGTTGCTCATTTAATTGTATATATATCAAAGCATTATTGTCATTATTTTGTATGTAAAGTGCTATACAAATAAAGATTGATTGATTGAATATTGATGCCATCCAATAAAGCACTTCACACACTCTGTTGCTTTTCTCTTTTCAAGCAAATCAAATTAACCTGTTAGAGATATTGTGTGTGTGTAGACAAAAAGCATAAAAGCACTGCAGTAAATATTGATTTACCAGTATTTCACCAGGTTATAATAAAATATTTCTGGCTACTGTGTTTTAGTATACTTCAAGTAACTGTGCACAAACTCAATGAAGACACATGCCTTTGGTGTGAGAAACCTGGGTTCAAATCCCACTGCGATACATCTACCATTGTGCCCTGAACAAAATGGGTTACCTATTTTCTCCAGAGATGTGACCTCTGACATATATAACAATTGTAAGTCACTTTGGATAAAAGCGTCAGCTAAATAAGTAAAATGTAAAATATATTTAGGCCCTATGTATAATTTCTGTGCACTTTTGAAGTGTGTTTTGCATCTGGCATTTCCTCAGAACTCTGACTTGACTTATGCTTATTATCACAAAGCTTTGGTAGCTCTGATTAAATGGAAATACTTTTACCTGACAGAAACAAATATACAGGTCTTGATTTTCTAGATTATTTCCATGCATATGTATCTCCTGCTTTCCTACATAGCATGATTACTTTCATTAAAACATAATCAACTCTTAAAAGGTAGTTGTGATGGGACAATATGACTTGATATGATGGCAGCCCATCTACGTATGTTGTTTGGGCATTATGTTGGCATGGATGCATCAGTCAAGCACTGTTGTGGTGTTAAAAAATATGTCAACTACTACATTCACATGGCAGGCTTTGTTTATTGCCCATATCACATTTTTTGATTGACTGTCCTATTTTTAAATGTGCCGCATATTAGACTGTAGTGTAAACTGGCCACAGCCTGAAAGAAGATGCAAGACATGCCACATGATTGTTGTGGCCAGCAGTAGCTATTAAAGCACTCCAAAAGAGGGCAATATTCTCAAAATGTACTTTTGTACCATTACCAACATATTTTGAACCTTTTCATGTGTTTATGTGAAAGAAATAGTAAATTAAAGCTGTCTGATAATTGCACTTAAGTAAAAAAGTACAGTAACTGGAGGTTGCCGCTTGCTTTGGCCCCTTTCGGCGCATTTGCTCAGGGATCACATCAGCCCCCTGAGTTTGAGACCCCTGATCTAGAGTGACATCAAAGTCGCATGAATTCTGATTTGACTGTCAAGACTGATGTCACATCTCAAAAAAGCCTAGCTGTATCTCATTTTGATTACGCAGCCCAAATTCGAACTAGAAAAGATTACATTTTATGTAACTTATTGTTATAACATCTGGTCTGAGTCACACAAAAAAATTTGCGGTCTACACACACGACAAACCATTGGTACTAGCTACTTCAAAATAACCACTCTGTGTGTTACAGCATTAAAGCATTTTATAATGTTCTGTCATTCAGAATTTATAAATTCCATGACATTCTGGACAGTGGAATTGGGATATTTTGCAGGAACAACAAAATTCTTAATAAAAAGTAAAGTGGTTTCAAATCCAACCACATGGAGAGGCTTTTCCATGTGAGGGAATTGTAAACAACTTCTTGGATTGCAATATCTTGGAAATATATAAAAAAAAACAGCACGAAAGACTTGAAAGGGTTAAATCAGGAACCATTCTGTAGACAATCAGAATTCAGAGTCGTTAACGAATCTGCCAGGTGCAGACAGCGGGTCATCTTCAGGTCAACTTCAAAGACAACTCTCATTTCTTCAAAGTCAAGAGAAGGAGATTTTGGGGACATATGACTCTAAACGTGTGAAACTAACCAATAATTTTAAAGAACAACGGCAACGTTTGAGTGGGAGGGGTTACGCTAGAAAGCGCGGTGGTTATAGCGTAGAGACCGGTAGAGACACAGTGTGAGCCAGAGAGGAGCACGGCTGTTTACGTTGTCACAGTGTTTGAGACAGTTTGGAAGAGAGCGACTTTTATGTGCAACGCGTGCGAAATTCAGGATGCAAAAGATACCATTGACAGTCTGCAAGTAAACAAGAACTGCAAGGTACGTAAGCCCGAAATATAAACTGTATAACTAACGTTAGTGTTACCAATTCAAGCTTGGTAACTTTAGTTAGCATAAATGTTAGCTTGTTAACCATTTATCAACTTTGACTTTACTCCAGCTTGGCAAAGGTGCTAATTCTGTAACTTGTGACCTGAACCTCGACGTTAACGTGGTTAACAGTGTCAAGTAAATTAAGCAATGTTACAGTAACGTTAGGTAGCCAACGTTATGAGTGAAGTGTTGGTTCACTAGTATAATGTAACGTTAGGTTGAGATAGTGTTAACTGTTTTACCTATTTAGCTAACGTTACTTGCACACAATAGTTTCCAATGCATTTTTTATTTTTATTTTGGCAGATTTCTTAATTAATAAGTTTATTAAGCTTAATTATTAAGTATTTGATTGCCTATGCACTCAATTTTTTTCTGTCTCTCAACAGATTTGCTGACCTCAAAGTAATCTGAAGAGGTGAGTGTTTCGCCATGTTCAAAGATTACACTTGTCACAGGTGTGGAGTTTCTGTGAAAACCCTAAAAGGTTATGTACAACATCAAGGGCTACACAGAAATGAGGCTCATTATAAGTATGCATGTTGCATAGCAGGTTGCAAGTCTCACTTTAGAAATTCTAATGCATTTAAATGCCATGTTTACCGTCATCATCGGCAGGCATCTTCTGTGTCACAGTGTGATACTTTGCAGGGACCATTTAAATGTGAACTTACTCACTGTAAGAAAGAGTTGATTGATCTGAAAGATCTTTTGTGTCACCTGAAATCTCATGCTTCAAAAAGAGAGGAGGTGCAATGCCCATTCATTGAAATTGTCTTTAACATCCCACCTATCTAGAAAGCACAAACACTCCACAGCTCTTCATGTCTCTGGTGCATACTGTCTTCCTTCAGCTCCTAGTGAGCCTCAGTTTTCTGTTGCTGAAAGCCAGTCAGATGAAGGGGCAGTTGATGGTGGGCCTGATGAGGCTACACTGGATCCTGCACAAATGAAGAGTTTATACATGAGAAATCTATGCATGTTTTACATGAAGTTGCAGGCAAAGCACCTTATCCCCTCCTCTACAATACAGTTGATTGTAGAAGAAATTAATAGTCTCAGTGGTGTTTGCCAGCAGCACACAAAGAATCAACTTAAAGTATCTCTTCACGCGAAAACTAAACTAACTGAGACAGAAATTGAAGACCCTAGATGACATAGATATGCATTCATCCTGTTGCTCTGCACTTTCTACAGAGTACAAGAGAAAACAGGATTTTGAGGAGAATTTTGCCTATGTGCATCCACAGACAGTTTTTTTGGGGTTTGATGAAAACAGAAAGGAGCGAAATGCTCAGTACATTCCCATAAAAGATACATTAACAGCTCTGTTAAAAGATCCTGCTGTGTGGGAAGAATGTTCTACAACTGGGAATGAGAGTGCACCTCTTAAGTTGATTTTAAATGATGTGTGTGATGGATCTGTATTCAAATCCAATCCTCTGTTTTCAGAGTCAGGTCTCACTTTAAAGGTGATACTGTATAAAGATGCTTTCGAGGTGGTTAATCCCATTGGCTCTGCAAAGAAAAAACACAAGATGCTTGGGGTCTACTTCACTCTTGCAAACTTTGATCCTTTTCATCGATCCACCATTGACAACGTACAGCTTTTGCTCTTGTGTCAAGAGGCTGATTTCAAGCATTTTGGCCATGAGAAAGTGTTCTCTCCATTGTTATCAGATCTCAGAGAACTGGAGACAAATGGTCTGAATATACATGGAAACACTGTGAAAGCAACACTCTTTTGCATTGCTGGTGATAACTTGGGTTTGCATAATATCGGGGGCTTCACAGAAAACTTCAGTACATCGCGTTATTTCTGCCGGTATTGTCACATTGCCTATATTACCCTTACATATTAGAGATAAGTTAGACGACTTGGAACACAATGCACCCATCCGCACAGTACAAGTACAATGCCACTGTGCAAGAGCTGCACAATGATGATGTACGTGAAGTCAGAGGTTTGAAATTTGACTCTGTCTTTAATTCTCTGGCATTTTTCCATGTCTGCCAGCCAGGCCTCCCACTCTGTATTGGCCATGATTTGTTTGAGGGTGTTGTGGCATACAACCTTGCCATTTACATCAACTATTTTGTCAAGGTGAAGAAATTCTTCACATATTCTCAACTTAATCGTAGGATCAGGCAGTTTGGCTATCAGGGATCTGATGGTAATTCTACACCCTCAGAAGTTTCTGAAAAAGGTGTAAAACTAGGTGGCCAGGCGGCAGAAAACTGGTCTTTGCTGAGACTTCTCCCTCTTATAATCGAGTGATAAGATCACAGATACAGAGAATCCAGTATGGCAGCTGACTGTCCAACTGAAAGAGGTAGTTGAATTAATTTCTGCCCCTAAAATATCAGTACCACAGATTTCTCTGCTCAATGTTCAGATACGTGACTATCTAGAGACAAGGAAAGAAATGTTTCCTGCGCACAAACTGAAACCAAAGCACCATTACCTCACTCACTACC
Organism: Sander vitreus; assembly: GCF_031162955.1. Taxonomy (NCBI): domain Eukaryota; kingdom Metazoa; phylum Chordata; class Actinopteri; order Perciformes; family Percidae; genus Sander; species Sander vitreus. The sequence goes on along the minus strand of NC_135861.1, from coordinate 31,613,645 downwards.
CTGCATTGATACTGAAACTTGGCCCACTCATGCGGTTGTGGACAATGAGGTTCGAAAGCAAGCATTCATACTTCAAAAGATGTGTGCGAAGAACACAAAATTTCAAAAACGTATGTCAAACACTTGCCAGGAACCCACCAGCTACTACAAGCACACCTACATTCAGGCTCTTTCTTTGCACCTTCATTGGTGGTGAAGAACTCCACTCCTTTCCATGCTGAACTGTACAGCAATGCAGTGCGCACTGCTGTAGGAGAAACTTTGGTCAAGGAACCCAATGTTGTGGCAAGTACAGAGGTACAGTGGAACGGCACTCAATACAGAAAGGGGTTCTTTCTTTGTCTGAGCCATGGTGAGTCAACCGAATTCGGACAAATTCAGCTTATACTGGTGAAGGAGGAGAAGCATGTGTACTTTATTGTTACACCTCATAATGTGTCATATTTAACAGAGTTTGGACTTTATGAAGTAAAAGAGGCAAGGCAGACAATGAAGTGTATGAAAGGAGAGCTCAAACTGGATTATTATCTATTGCCTGAGTACAAGCCTTTTGGGACAAGAGTCATTTCACTGAAACACAGCATTGTTGATACAGAGTAAAGTAAACTATTAATGTGTGTCTTCTCTCCTGTATAGTTATGGATAGACAGAGTGGTCTTTCCTCTTTCATTACCTCAACGCTCCCAAAACTAAGGGAACTTGACCCTTTGCTCGAGGCTCTTCAAGAATTAGGAGTTCACGACCTTGAAGACTTAAACTAGATTCAAGAGAGTGACCTTCTTCATGTCCTGAAGCCAGTGGAAGCAAGGAAAGTTATTTCCCATTTGAAAACCACAAGTATGTGTTTGTACATAATGCAACTTTTAATATTAAGAACATGAGATATATGCTAATATGATATATTCTTTTTCTGGTGTTCTTATTATCTCCAAATAAAGGTTTATGATGTAACTGTGGCACAAAAATTAAACAAGACATAACTCCACTATTGTGTGTCCTTTTAAGGCCAAAGAAATGTGTTGGACAGTCTTCCCAGCAACCAACAGTCCTGTGACAGTCCTCATACACAGCCTGATGAGATGTTCCCTTCTGGTGAGTCCATGCCTATTGCACAGAATGTGACTTTTTTGGTCTTTGCACTGAACATTATTCTTAACATATTTTAAAGTGTCTGATTGTCTGGAGTTTCACTATTTGGCAAGTATGCATCTTCTCTACATATGGCCATTAACTATTCTAAAAATAAAAAGGCACCATGTCAGTGTTGCTCCACTATATAACTAAACAGAACATAATGTTGTGTAATTTACTGTGATTGGTTAAAAAACAAACTAAGCCACCAAAAATATGAAATTGTTTGGCTTTACAGTGCATGTTGTATCATCATATTTTCATCTGTAACCTTTCAGGTGGCTACAGCTCAGCAAGTTCAAATTCACCAAGGTCAACATCTAGTTCAAGTATGGGTTGCACACCTCGTCGACCGTCTGACCACAGCTGGCATTTCAATTTTGAAATTCCTTGGAAGAAGTTGCCATCTGAGCTCATCAGAAAATTAGAAGAAGGGAAGCGACCAACAAAGAGTGAGAGACTTGAAATGATACGGCTGATTGTCAGTGAAATCTTAACAATATGCCCAACACCCGGTAAGAAACACATCAGTGAGATCGCAAGAAAGATGGCAAAGGTGTATTCTGTGGCATTCACTGATGTCATTGAAGGTGAAATTGTGGGCAGTGCATATGACTCACTCACAAAACAGATGATCAGCAGGGTGGATAACTTGAGGAGAGGAAGCACTCCACTTTCCTTAAAGAGACAACTTATTAGCACCAGTGAAGGAGAGGATACCCCACCCAGGAAAAGAAGACTAGACACCTATGGATGCATTAATTGGTAACCAATGCGTCTACCAACTGATGAAACACTGGAATCCCAGAAGCATGCACAAGAACAGTTAAAGTGCCCATATTATGAAAAAAATACTTTTTCTGGGATTTGGGGTGTTCTTTTGTGTCTCTGGTGCTTCCACACGCATACAAACTTTGAAAAAAATCCATCCATGCTGTTTTGAGTGAGATACGGTTTCTGAATGTGTCCTGCCTTCAGTCTCCGGGTGAGCTGTTCAAAATCGGCACGGCTTGTGACGTCACAAGCCGAAACGAGCTGGCTAACCGCAACCGTTAGCTTGTAGCATTAGCGTTAGCATGCTAATGCTAACGCTAGCATACTACCTCGTTCTCAATAGCAAAGCACTGCTACAACACACAAGTTCACCATAATCTACAAAAGAACTACTTACATGTGCGCCCTCATTTAGAAGTCTCCCAGCTAATCCTGCCTTGTAACTGACCGAAGTTGGAGAAACAGCCTTTCTTTTACTTTTACTGTCTGGAGCTAGCTAGCTGACATGATCTACATCTGAGCTACTGCACATGTACAATCAAAGATAGTACAGAAGAAGAAGAAAAGAGGTCTCACTCTGTAGCTAAAACAGAGACCAGCTGAAAAGAGGATCTGCAGCAGTGAGAGAGCTGTGCAGTACAACAAAAATATGGTGTTTTTTGAAAATTAAACCATGTAAACCTATTCTGGTACAACCTTAAAATACAATTATGAACCTGAAAATGAGCATAATATGGGCACTTTAAAGAAAATGTACAAAGAAAGATGCCGTGACACCAAAGGTATTGAGAGAATGATGAAGACCACCTTCTTCACTCTGAGAAAAGACATTATCAATGGAATTGAGACGATTGGTCATATTTATTTGAAATAACTGGCATGAAGACTCATTTTAAAGAGCTTACAGGCATGGACATTGATGACAAAGCTATAGAAAACAAATATGCCAGGGTTATTTCATACCTCAAGACCAGTGACAAAACAGGGAAGATGGAGACCATCTTCAGAGAAATGGAAACATCAAGCAATAATGTTGCAGATGTCAATGCTGCTGGGTTTCTTCAACTACTTGTTAGATATTTCAATGAGGAAGAGGACCAGATGTTCCATAAACTGGATCAAACAACCCTGCCCTTTGAAGTGGACTGTGCTGAACTTCCAAGTACTCCATGCATTGTTGTGTGTGGTAAGTTTGAATATTTTCTTTTTCTGACCTAGTTATGTTATTATACTATTATTATAATTTACTATTGGTTATTAAAGGTGTAGTTCTTCTTTTTTGCATTCTTCCTCTACATATGAGGGCATGGATTATACACTGGTAGCAAGATTAATTTATGGACATTTGCTCAGGCTACAGTCATGTAGATGAGGTTGATCAGTAAGCCAGCAGCTTGTCAGATTTGTTGAAATGCAGTTATTTGATTCATATGCAGCTAATTTCTATCTGACTAGATACTGCCTACCTGTGAAGTCTCCATCTACAGCACACACAGTTCTGTGTCCCGAACTGTTTATACATTGATATGTCTAACAATGACTCATACCACCATACGTCACAAAATCTGAACTATTTCTTAGAAGGGTTATTATATTTTGGACTTTATTGTTTGCATAATAAGAGCGGATGCTCTGACACAAAAATAAAAAATATCCGGTATCTGTGGCTGGACTGTAATAAGCCCGAATTAAATCATTGGCACATGAACATGTGTTTTGGGGGATTGGCTTTGTAGGGAGGACTGAAGAGAGGGGGTGGGATAGATTGATTGATTCCCACCCCTACCAATTGTGTGATGGATGTTTTTTCATGTTTCTGTTTCGTGTGTTTTAGTTAAATATAATTTAACTTTACAAACGTATTGAATATTTACTGGACTTTATGGTATTTGAGCACAGTTTGTCACAAAAATACAGATCCCCTGTCTTTTGTATGTTTACAACAGGAAGTTCTCCTTTGGCAGCAGAGTACTTCATGCTTTCTTTGGACCATACCATTGTGAATGGTCACATCAATGCTTTCACTGATGCTCTTGTGTTGATGTTTGCCACATACTACTGCCTGAACATCTCTTACCCAGCAGCCCAAGGAGCAACATTGGAGTTCTTGCAGAGGTAAGAAAGCAGAAGTCCATTTTAAATATCAAAACAGATATAGAATGACCAGAAAAATAGTTACCCCTTTAAAATATAATGCAATTTAAAGGAACACGCTGACTTATTGGGAATTTAGCTTACTCCCTTAACCCCCTTCTCATCTCCGTGCGTGCTGTAACGCTGTCTGACGGCTCCAGCGGCAGCAGCCCATCACAGAAAATATATATGCTAACAAGCTAACCCCGGCCCATCTTGTGTGGTTATTCTACTTTTTATCTCAAGAGGCGATATTCCGATAGTATAGCTTATGCCTCCTCCCCTCTAGTTTCAGCTGAGATGTGTATGATGCAACAACTGTGTGTGTGTGGGCCTTGTGTGCCTCAGCAAAACAGTGAGCAGCAGGTCCGCAATAAGCCACTTTATATTATATTACTTTAAGTTACAGTGGCCAGTATTCTGGCAATATGCCTCCTCGCTGTGTGACATATATGGAAAGGGCGGGTCAGATCTGAGCCGGAAATAGTTGATAGTAACAGAAGCGGAACAGTGCCTGTTTGAAAAGCCACACGCAGTGTGCCGGCACAGCGCATTTTGTGCTATACGTCACAGTCTTTGCCTTGCGTCTTGGATTGATATGTGAAAGTACACACAGCGGTGGAATTATGCTGTAATATTTTTTTCAGTAGGGCTGGACACTAATTCAATATCAATATATTTTTGATATCGTTACGTTACAGAATTTGTCACTGAACGACGTTCAGGGCACAGCCGTCAGTTTATTGTATTCAGGTCGAGCAGTTTAGAACACACTTGGCTGTGTTCTAAACTGCTTGTGTATAATGTCAGGAAATAAAAACTACACTGCACTTTTGTTCCCATCTATATGCTGATGCTGTCCGTGTTTTATCTCCTGCTGCTGTTTTTGCACAATTTTTTTACTTCAGTGAGGAATTTTTCAGCAGCTGCATGAGTTTTTTTTAAATATAGTTTTTGAAAAAGTGAGTGAAGTAGCATACTCGATAATGTCTGCTCATTGTTAAAACAATAATGAAGATATTACCGTAGACGATACATACCTCACATCCCTGGTGCCTCTTTTTTTGAATTCCCAGAATTCTCACATTGTACGGTTTTCTTTTTTACATAATACATCCAAATGTTGAATTTGGCACGTACGTATGTTTTCCAATTTATTCCTGATTCGTCCTTATGTCAAGATATAAAGTATATTACGCAGGAGTCCACATTTTATTACTGAAATTGTTTCATGTATTTCACTTGATAGATGCCTTTTCAAGATCAACCCAGACAAAGGATCGAAAGTGGAGAAGAATGCTACCAGAAAGCAGCAGGCGGTCAGTCCAAAGGTTCTTTCCCTGATAACAAAAATTGCGGACTACGAATGGAGGGAGTAAAAAGAAACCCTTTTCAGAAGGGAGACATTGCAATCCAATGTCCCTAGTTCTTTGTCATGCACAGTTCATGTTGGTCTCACTACTGTATTCTTTAGTGTTCTTTAATTGTTGTCAGATAGTACCACTGTGACCCAGATGAATACTAGGTACACATTGTAACCATATTTTAAGTATAGAATTGGTTCACAGTACTGGACAAAGTTACTACTTTAAAATGATAGGCTACTTCAGTACCTTCAGTTAAGTTACTGCAATAACAGTGGAAGCAAGCATTACACTGCACCTGGATTAAAACTTTATTTTATTTTTCCAAAACGGGCCAGTTTTTAAAGGCATCTGAAATACCAGACAGACTTTTAAATTGTATTGCTTGTTTTTTTTTGTTTCAAGTCTTTTTATTTCACTGTGAACATTAGCTGATCCTAACTGTAAACTGTTCTTGAACTTTCGCCCACAAGCAGCCAATTGTTGGACTGCTAGCAGTATGTAGCCATGCCACGTTAAGCTTTGTAAGCAAGTATGTTGCTAGAGCAGCAACTGTTTTCCATTCTGATCTGTTGGTCAACAGAATAAAATAAATGTTGAACAGTAGTAAGTGTGTCGTGGTTGTTTCTAAGAGCTGTTATTGTTAAGCTAAATCTTTTTATAATTTGTCATTTAACTACTCTGTTATAGCTCGATATTTTTGAAATTGTCCATTACATTTGCAGGTTGAATAAATATACGTTTAGTTATTATTTAGCAGTGTTATGATATTTGGCAAAATTATCAGCAGATTGTTGCTATAATCAATATTTCTTTGACAGTATTTGGACATTTAAAACAAAGGTAAATCCATTGTTTTTATGGCAAAGTATGCTTTTTTAACATTAAAGATAAATATACATGATTTGTATGTAAAATTGCATGTAAAAAGTCATTATACTTAATATGCTCTAAAAATTAATGGTAGATTGCTATAATTGTACTCATACTTGTTTAATAACAGTATTTGCTTTTCTTTTTAAAGGCGAATCCATTGTTTTTATGGCAAAGTATGCTTATTTAACATTGAAGATTAATTAAATATACATTATCTTTATGTAAAATTACATACTCATACTTAATCTTATCTGTTTTACAAAAGTATTTTGACAATTTTTTTAAAGTTAAATCAAATGTTTTGTGGGTGATGTATCACTTTATTACATTAAATATTTATTAAATAAACACAATTTTTACATAAAATTATATTATAAAACTCAAATAATAGTGGCACTTTTCCACAATTTTAAGCCAGATAATTTGTATTATAGCAGCGTTCGACTGTGTATATGTCCTTTTTTAAACATTAAAAAGCCCAATAATTACATAAGATTTAATGTAAGATTAAAGATACAATCTGTTATTTCATTATGGAAAATTACTGTATTTTTACGAGATTGTTTTTTTGCCGTTATTTTACGGTAATTTTTTGGCGCCCCAGCTGCCGGAATATTACTGTTTTTTCACAGTTATTTTTTTACAGTGCACTATATAACGTTAGACTTAGCCCCGAATAGCCTTGTCACACTTGTCTAACGTTAGCTGACTTTGTCTAAAGTGTTACATAGCCTACTAAAATAAAAACACACTTTGCCTGAATCCTCTGAACTTGAGTATTCAGGCTCTAACTGTTAAGGTCTTGCAGATCCCGCTGCCATGTTTAAAATCTGATTCCAGGCCGCCTTCTATGTAGATATGTGCTTAGCCAATCAGAGCGTTCTGCTCATGAATATTAATTAGTTGTGGGCTGACCATTCCATCCAGCAGCGAATCCAAGCGTTTGTTGGAGGGGAGAAAAAAGGCTCTCAGAAAAGTGTGGGAAAATCAACCCAACTTTTTTTTTTGGTAACACTATTAAATTAGGGTTTAATAGACGCAAATAAACGGTAATATAAGTTTAAGTGTCACCATATGGCACCTTTAATTTTAAGAACATCGAAGAGTATGGGGTGCCGTTTTATTATTATTATTTGTAAAGCGGCTCACGCTGAAAATAACAGCAACATTTTGTCACATTTAGCTTCAAACAATGTTTAAAAAACTGGTATGAATTTTTGAGGGTCACTTTTTTGCACATTTACAACAATATTTGTCAACTTAGAGATATTTTAAATAGTTAAATCCAAATATTAAATCTAAATTTAAATGTTAAATCTAAATGTTAAATCTAAATGTTAACTCTAAATGTTAAATCTAAATTTAAATGTCAAATCTAAATGTTAAATCTAAATGCTAAATCTAAATGTTAAATCTAAATTTAAATGTCAAATCTAAATGTTAACTCTAAATCTAAATGTTAAATCTAAATGTTTCGAGATGCATTTTGAATGTGCATATTAGTTAAATATTTAGTTTCACCCGAAACATTTAGATTTAACATTTAGATTCAACATTTAGATTTAGATTTAATATTTAGATTTAACATTTCAATTTAGATTTAAAATTTAGATTTAACAATTAGATTTAGCATTTAGATTTAGATTTAACATTTAGATTTAGATTTTAATATTTAGATTTAGCATTTAGATTTAACATTTAGGTGTAACATTTAATATTTGAATTTAACTATTTAAAATATCTCTAAGTTGACAAATATTGTTTTAAATGTGCAAAAAAGTGACCCTCAAAAATTCATACCAGTTTTTTAAACATTGTTTGAAGCTAAATGTGACAAAATGTTGCTGTTATTTTCATCGTGAGCTGCTTTACAAACGGCACCCCATAGAAGAGTATTTTAAAGATTTTGTTCCAATAGGCCTGCGATTTAGGACAAAGAGCAAACATAAGACTAAGGTCACACGGGGACATCTGGCATCGATCACAGTTATCATTTACATTAAGGTATATCTTTGATAGCCTAGATTTGGAGAAATGCAGTCTGTATAGAACTTTAAACTGACTTAGCCTTAGTCTAGCAAAGGTCTTAGTGAGCACCCTTTTAACTGATTCATCCCACCATTCCTCTGAAAGTTCAACCCTCAACTCTTGCTACCAAGCATTTCTAATGCTGTTCATAGAGTAATGAGTTAAAGATAAATGTAGGTTATAGAAGCCATCTGTCGAAGCAATAAAGCAAAGAGCTCTTCCCAAGGTTGTCTGGGGGACAGAGAAGGAAAGTTAAGAAAATGGGAGGAGACAAAGTGCCTAATCTGAAAGTAACGAAAGAGATGAGAGGGAAGTAGGGAGAATTCAGCGGCCAGGGAAGTAAAGCTGGCAAAAATATCCGTTACAAATAGGTCTTGGAAAGTCTGTATGCCTTTGCTTTTCCAAATGGAGAAAGCATTATCTATTAGGGACAGGGGGAATAAGTGGTTTCTATCAACAGGACCTGTGATGGATGCAGAAAGGAATTTGAAATGTTTGAGAAATTGGTACCAAATCTTTAATGTGGTGAGGACAATTGGATTGTTGGTGAAGTGAGAAAGTCTGGTTGGGAGAGAGGAGCAAAGAAGAGCAGAGAGCAATGTTGAGATGAGAGATTGAGCCTCTAGATGACACCAAGCGCTACCTGGGGAGTGCAGCCAGAACGACGATGTTCGCAGCCCAATAGTAAATTAACAAATTAGGGAGCGCAAGTCCACCACTAAATTTGCATCGCTGCAGCACTGATCTATTGATCCTGGGCACCTTTCCTTGCCAGATAAACGTGGAGACAGCTTGATTAATTGACCGAAAAAACGATTTAGGTAGAAATAAAGGGATGGATTGAAATAAGTAGAAGTAGAATAAGTAGAATGTTCATTTTAACAGTGTTTATCCTGCCTAAAAGTGAGAGTGACAAGTTACCCCACCTCTGAAAGTCTGAAAAAAAGCCAAAATTCTCAAGAATTGAGATAATAAACGGCAGGGAGACAATGGGATTTTTTACATAAATCAACAAATCATCTGCATACAGAGACAGCCTGTGTTCCAAACCTTCTCACGACACACCCTCAAAGGAGGTAGAGACACGCAGAGAGGCTCAATGGCCGGTGCGCTGACGCGAACCACGTTCAAGAGAGAAGTAGCTTGAGTGTGTGTCATTAGTGCAGACAGAGGCTTGAGGGGATGTGTACAGAAGGCGAATCCAGGAGCAAAATTTATTACCAAATCCAAATTTCTTGAGGACCGTAAATAGATACTCCCATTCGATGTGGTCAAATGCCTTCTCGACATCAACGGAGATGATTACTTCAGGGGAGGCGGAGGGCTTCTGTGAGTAAATTATATTAAAAAGTTTACGTATGTGAAGAAATGAATATCTACCCTTTATGAAACCAGTTTGTTCCTCCGATATGATTTCTGGTAGGACTGTCTCTAATCTCCATGCGAGGACCTTCACCAGAATCTTTACATCAACATTTAGGAGGCTGAGCGGTCTGTAGGAGCTGCACGTAGTAGCATCCCTCCCCTTCTTAAGGAGTAAAGCTATAGAAGCTTGTGTTAAGGTGGGTGGGAGTAGGCCTTTATCGAAAGATTAATTGTACATGGATAAGAGTAAAGGGACCAGTTTGACATAAAACTTTTTTTTTTAATTCTGTGGGAAATACATCAGGGCCTGAGGCCTTGTTACTCTGCATCGATCTGACAGCTTGAATAATTTCGTCACGAGTGAGTGGCAATTCTAGGACGTCCGCAACCTCAGGTGCAACTGAAGGAGTCACGAATTTGCCTAGAAACGGGATCATATTAGTAGTATTCAATGGAAACTGCGACTTGTACAAGGATGTGTAAAAAGATTTTAAGGTGTTATTAATCCCTATTGGATCAGAAATCAAGTGATTCGAGGAAGGATCGAGAATTTGAGGAATCAAACGGGACACAGTCCTGCATTTGAACTGTTACGCCAGCAGCCGACTTGCCCTGTCACCATATTCGTAGAGTGTAGCACGTGAGTGCAGAAGCACATGTTCTGCATCTTGAGTGGACAGGAGGTTAAATTCAGTTTGGAGGTTCAAGCGCTATTTATATTGTGGTAGATTGCAGGGAGAGGTGAGGGGAGTGGTAATTGAAGGAAAGTATCTTGCGGCCTGTTGGCTCCACCCCCGAGCCTTATATGGACTGCCTCTTCCAACAAGGAGAGGCTGGGATTAATTAGGTGATTAGGTTTTGGAGGGAAAAGGGGAAGCAGGCTTTTGAACTGTGAACAAAGAGAACCAGAGAGGAAAGGAGAGGAACTGAGTGAGACAGAGTGGTGGAACATACTGAGAAGGATACTGAACTAAACTGTGTGACTAAGTGGTGTGACCTGGACTGGCTGATTACCCCCCCTGTGTACTGAACTGTTCTGAATGAGGACCCGTGTGTGGATTACCTGTGGATAGAAGACGACGAGAATGGATTGTGGACAGTGAAGCGGTGGATGGTGAAGTAGTGTGGAAATTCCCCTCCTACGCTGTAACTTATCCTTAATAAACTTTCCAACTATTTTCAACTGTACTCCTGGTGCCGGCTTGTCTTATTGAACTAGTGACGTGGACACCCACACCCCTGGGCTTGCCACAATATAATATGGGAGAATTTAATTCACGTGTGGCCTCAGAGAGCTTGTCCAATCTAGCCTTATGGGTCTTATGAAGAATAAGAAATGATTTGCCCTCTGAGATAAGCCTTGAGTGACTCCCAACGAAGTGAGTGGGAGGTGGAGCTTTTCTGATTGAAAATAAGAAAATCATCGATAGAAGTGTAGATTTTGTCACAGAATTGGTTATCAGAGAGCAGAAATCTCCAAAACTGGGATGATCAAGGCTGTGTGGACAAAGCAATGTTCACAGCTAGGGGGTCATGATCAGAATTAACAATAGGTAAATATGCCGAGGAGGTAACTTTAGGCAGCAATGAACGATCAATAAAAAAAAAAAATCAGTACAAGAAAAGGAATGGTGTACATGCAGAAAAAAGGAGTAATCATGAGAGTGGGGATGTTGGAATCTCCAGGGATCAGCACAACCATTCAGAGACATAAAATCCAAAAAACATTTAGCCATAGAAGAGGGAGGAGACATATTGAGAGCGGAGCGGTCTAAAGATGGTCCATAACACAGTTTAAGTCTCCTCTAAATATCAAAATGTGCGTGTTCAAGCAGGGGATCTTACTTAGTAAGCTGTTAACAAATGCAATATCAGAATTTGGTGCATATACATTAACTAATATAACAGGGGTGTGCCAGAGAGTACCAGTAATAATTACCTATCTACCATTGTTGTCAGGGATTACATTAGAGTAGAATACTTTTGATCTCTTGACAGGGCTATTCATGGCCTTCACATTCCAAGATATAAACTTTGTGTTAGGTGTTTGGAGTTAGGTCCGTCAGAACTCAAGGCTATGTCAGCCATCTGATCCGTGTGAAACAGAGAAGGTATCAGTCCAAGCATTTGCCAAAAGAGGAAAGAAGAAAATAACCAAAAAGGGGGGTGGCCAAAATACAACACCAAACAGAGAACTACAACAAACAACTGTCCCTAACCACCCACTCACCCAAGTCCCTATCCCAAAACGATGAAGACAGCAGGTAATAAGCCTTGCAACTTCGGTGCACAATGGTGCACTCTTCCTAAATCACAGAGACTACACACGGCATCACTAGCTCAGTTGCATGTTTATAAACAAGTCAACATATGATGTGATAACAGCTCACCTCGATCAGACAAAAAACAAAGATCAAAGTCTGTAAGGGAATCAGACGACACATGTCAAATGGGTAAAGTACAGTCATGTCTCGGCCGCACCGAAGTGACGGTCAGTCGGCAACAGCTTTTGTCAAGTCTCATTAGCAACATGCAAAATCATACGTTCACTACGAAAGCGATCAGTGGCCGTTCCTGCACAGCCAATGATGTTCACTCACAGAGTACACTCAGCTGCTTGAACAAACAAACAGCCTTGGACAGCGAATTTTGGCCAGACCCTCTAACTCCAGAATATGGGAAAGATATATTACTAACCTGTGCGTTAAATTCCGCCTGCCACACGCCTCCACTCTAAACGCCTTTGTTTAAGACTTCGTGGACTGGGATACATATTCCACCAGAACTGAGGCCACTGATGAATTGTACCTTACTGATTCCGTGCAGTTCATCTGAATGTGAGAGGGGCTTCAGCCACATGAACTTGATAATCACATTCAATCAATCTAAATTCTCATACTCAATGTGTCAGCTCTCATGTTCATGAAATTGCAGGGGCCTCCACTGCGCTTCTGGAACCCCTCTCCCTATGTCAGGACCTGGCTGAGACACCACCAATCAGCTGAGGACACAGACGAGGGTAGCTAAGGCAAAACCAGTTAACTGGACCCACTCTGGCAGTATTTGTGAAGTATCGCAGTATCCTGCAAAGGTTCTATGATTTTCTTTAAAAACAAAAAGTTGACAGGTCACGTGACCGGCAATCGCAATGGTGGCTCAGGGCTAGAGCTCCTCATCCACCTCTGTATTTTCATTAAAAAAGCAGGTCTATTCCTTCTTTTTCGACGTCAATCGTTTTATTTGTTACCACAGTGACTCAGTCAGTCAAAGCAGGTCTCGTTGCCTTTTACCCGGACACAGAAACCTACCAACATGGCGGCAGCTAATATGGCTACTGAGGCTAGCGCGGACTTAAACATGGAAAACGCTATGGCCAGGGTCCTGGAAAAGCAAAGGAGTGTGCTTGAATCAGTGGTCCGCAACGCAGTAAAGGAAGCGCTAGCAGAAATTGATATCTCGCTGCAACACATCAGGACAGAGCTCGAGAGGCAGGGAGCTACGGTACGTGATCTGGTGCAACGACTAGACAAGACACAAGGGTACAACAGGCAGATGAGAAACATTGTGAACGCCTGTGTTGAGGACCAGAAGAAATTTGAGTATAAGCTAGCCGAAATGGAAGACAGATCCCGACGCAACAATGTACGCATCATTGGACTGACAGAGGGCAGCGAAAAGATGACCCAGTTGGGTTCCTGCAAAAGCAGTTACCGGTGTGAATCCCCTCCTTACAGAACAGGTCTGCCATCGAAATTGACAGAGCACACAGAATCTACGGCAAGGGTACAACAACACATACTCTGATTTTCAGGTGTTTGAGATACCAGGAACGCCAAGAAATCCTTCAGGGGGCGAGACAAGTACAGCAAAAAGGCCAGATTTGTGATTCCAAAGCAACGCTACACTTTAAGGCTGACTACAGTGCTTTCACCGTCCAGCGGCGCCAATAATTTATAGGAGCTCAGCGTAAGCTACATGCTAAAGGCGTCTCAAACTTCCTTATCTATCCGGCCACCCTGAGAGTGACCCACGGAGGGAGAGTGCTCACCTTCACTACAGCCAAGGATGCGGACGTTTTTTGTCGGGAGCTGGATATGGAGGATGACAGGACATCCACACGAGCCGCTCCGCGGCTGGACTGAGTGCCAACGTCGGGGCCAGAGGACGACGGGGGTACCTCTCATCTGATGTTGGAGCCGGCGGCGGGCCTGGGGCTGGCAGACCCAGCAGCAATGGACTAGCGGTATCTGGAGTACTGTACTAAGTTTGACTCGAGGGCACTGTACGGAAGTTTTGGAACCAAGCTATAAAGGGACATTTAAGTAGGCTGAAAGAACATGATGAATGCGGACTATTCGGCTTATAATCTATGTTTATTACACCTACTAGGCTGCTGTGTTTTTCACATAGCCTATTTCAGAATTTAATAGCTGGTTGAGACCTAGTTCTCAGGTTATTGTAACATTGTTCAAGTTTAACATAAGAGTGCACTAGACTTGTTTCAATTAACCTGTGACTTTAGACAGGAGAGGCAGTTTTGGGCAAGCTGCGTTTGATGCGGCCACGTATCTTACAAATAGGAGAGGGGGTCTGCAGTCTCAGAGAGTTAGGGGATTTATTTTATTTTTTATGTTTTTACCACACATGCTTAAATCTAACAGTTCACCCTTTGCTACAAATTTATCAGCAAATTCCGGTAGGGTACTCGAGACATGTATACGTGTAAATTTTGAAGATGGCTGAGCTTTCAATCCTTTCAGTTAACATCAGGGGGCTAAAGGGCCGATCAAACAAGCTAAATTCCTGGACTATTCAAAAAGGAAGAACATAGACGTGGCGCTTATTCAAGAGTCACATTTACGTAAATCGTCTACAAAATAAATACTTCAAGGTTGCTGCTTCATCTAGTGACGACACCAAAACCAAGGACTCTATTGTGTTGCTGTCGTGGAAATGCGCACTCACCGTAGACAAAAGTAGTAAAGACCTAAATCTACACATACTCTTCTAGTCACAAGTCGAGCAGAGCTAAATGATCTGCTAAGGAGAGCTGAATTCAAAATGCAAAGAGTGAGGCAAATTTTAATGGCTGTAAACCAAGCAAATTGCTTGCTCTGAAATTAAAACAAAGCGAATCCAGAGCTACTATCAACAGCATCCGCACAGACCGAGGTATCTCAACAAATCCTAAGGATATCAGCGCCACTTTTCAATCCTACTATTCAAAGTTGTATGAGTCCTCTTGCAACTCAGATCCGACACAGTGCCAGGAGCTCCTAAAAGAACTAAATCTGCCTCTTCTTGACCCAGAGGAGGCAGAAAACTGGGTCAACCTATAATGTTAGAGGAACTTAAATCAACATTAAAAACAGTTAAAAAAGGGAAAACGCCAGGGTTGGATGGAATTCCATCAGAACAGTATTTTGACATATTTGGACCATCTAACAAGCTTTAACCTCAGCCATAGAGAAGGGTACTTTCCACCAACAAACTAACACTGCACTAATTTCTGTCATGCCCAGAAAGGGCAAAGATCTTATGGATTGCTCAAATTTCAGGCCCATCAGCCTCATCCAAAGTCTTGGCTCTCCCCCTAAAGCGCTTTATTGAGAAGCTAGTCCACCCCGACCAATCAGGTTTCATATCAAAGCGTCATGCTCCAGACAATGTACGCAGACTATTTCATGTAATAGAAGAAGCCAAAAACCTTCCAACAATGGCAGCAGTGTTATCAGTGGACACAGAAAAGGTTTTGACCGCCTAGAGTGTCTACTTGTCTAGCCTAGAGACCTACTTGTGGCAAGTAATGGAGAGGCTTGGCTTGGGGGCCAAATTCATTGACATGGTGCATTAAATGGTTTGTTGATTTTCCTGTGAGAGTATTAGTGTCCAAGAGTTATGCTAAACTGATGAAAGTATCCATAGAAGAACTCCCAATAGTAAAGAAATGGGATGCGTGATAGGATGTCGAATTCCTGCTGACCTGATGTTACTTAATGATGACTCTAAATTACACCTGCTTGAGAGACAGAGGAAAATTTGGCTAGCCGGCTCAACTGCAACCAATAAAATGATAGCTCAAAGCTGGCTCCCTCCTCACTCGCTTTGTATAAAACAGTGGTTGGCGTATTTTCTAGACATAGCTCTCTACAGCAAGGATTAACAAAGCCAAATCATCGACTATCAACCTGTGGAAAAGCACAGCAGCACAAATATCAGACCTAATGACCTCAGCGCCACAAGAAATAGAGGAGAGCGACTAGGCAAAGTGTGATTTCTGTTTGTTTATTTGTTCTGTTTTCCTCTACACCGCAGAGGGTGGGGGGTGGCAGAGGTTTTTTTTGGTTCTTGTTCAATTTGTGTTTCTCTGTTCTGTATGTCCAATAATAAAAACATTAAAAATGTATCTTAAAAAAAAGTTTTATGACCTGCCAACCCTTCACACAGTGTTAATAGTTGTATATAATATGTTGAATTTCTAATGAGCATTTGATTCACATGGCAGTGTTTTAAAATTTTTAATAGGCAAATTGTTTGCAGTAATTTTCTAATACATGTTACCATTTTATTCTTGATTCATTTCATTCAGTATAGGCCTATCACGGATAGTGCATAAACATTAATACTTCTACTACTACTTACATTAAATAACAAAATAATACAATAAAATAATTTCAAACACGTGAAGTCTTTATTCATGTATGTATACCTCATTCATACTACTAATACTACAGTCGGGGGCTAACAAAGCCGGGTTGCAACTCATTTACTTAAAAAATATGGTTTTTGTTAGTTGTCATGGACATGACATGACATGCGTCAGTAAAGTAAAGTGTGTCCGACCCAGCTCGGGAGACGATCTGCATAGCAGCAAGGAGGAGGGACCGTTGACTGCAGCGAGTTGCAGGCCGTTAGGCGTTTCGGCTCATTTTCTGTAACCAATGCAGCATAAAAGCATGGAGGAACCAGCCAGCCAGCAGACAAATTGTTGGTTGGCTAACGTTAGCTTTCTTACTCTGCCGTGCCTCCAGGCCCCTCCCGTCACAGAAAACGAGCCGATCAAAGTTGTCACTCATCTGGCGATAGCAGTGTGCTTTGTGTGGATGAAGCATTACGTTGTTAAATTTCACTCATTTATTGGCTGGCTCTCTGCCTCGTATTGTTATCTCGTAATATTGCTCGTTTGTCTCTTACTACAAAATCCTACAAAACCTCACCTCCGCGACTTAACGGAAATTGGCTATGGAAATGCGTACGTTGCCATGGCAACTGTACACATAAAACCCACAAAACGGGCTGCAGCTCTGACCATACATACTGCTACGTTCATTTCAATGGGAATGGCCTCTCTGTTTTATTTCTTATCTAGGCTATGGAACAGTGGTTACATTAGAAACGAGCCTCAACGTCACTGTGTGCGCTCTGGTACTAAAACAAATAGCACTACATCCCTGATTCCAATATCTATTTTAGCACATTATCTCTATAAGAAGGCAAAAATACAACGGCAGACATAACTACCTGTTTAGGTATATTGATTTCAACATAAACATGTATTTTGAAAGATAAACATACTAACACATTACAAAATAAACAATAAACATTGTCCTATATAATGTTAAACTTAGTTTAAACATCATAGACATCTTCAGCGTGCTTTGGAGGAGGGTCTGGCAAAGCGAGACTATACCAACCAACACTGGCTTATACAATCTTTTCACTTATCGTGGTACAAAAAGACTGAGCGAAAATATACAAAAAAATAGACTATTTGACAAACATACAAGCACAAATAAATATAAAAAAGGTCCTAATTACAATAAATGCCTTATACATCATAGTGTAAAAATAAAAAAAATCACATAAATTAAGGTGTAGTCAGGATCAAAACATTTTATAAACTGCAAGACTTGCTTGGATTTCATATTTTTTAACTTTTTTTTTTAACAGCTCATTTTCGAAAATGAAAAATAAAGGTTTAGAACAAGAAAATCTACTTCTGTTGTTGAATTGCTTGGCCATTAAGATCAGACAATTATACGTCATTTATTTTTTTTGGTCCTTCATTATAGTTCCAAATTGAATATCATGAAAGTCCAATTTGGGTGAGTGAGTGTCCTTTTCAGATATCCAATTTTGAAATAGTTCCCAAAAAGTTTTAGAATAAACACACACAAAAAAATAAATAAATAAATGCAACATTTCAATGTCTGACTCACAAAACACACAATTATGTTTATCAATATTAAATCTTTTTCTCAGAAAGTCGTGACAGGGATACATATCATTTATAATCTTAAAGTGAGTCTCTTTAGTTTTTGGTGAGATAGGAAAAGTCAGGTATCTAGATCTAATCCCAATCCTTGACTCTTCAGGGCAATCCTTTAACAGATATTGTCTTTTTAATGGTAAAAGAAAAATATAACTGGTAAGGGTACCTCTTAAAACTTTATTTGTACAATTTTAGTCTTTAACCTCTAAGTCACCAATATAAAGGTAAAGTAACTGCGGGACATCTCCTTTACCATATTTATCAGTCCTTGTGGGATTGCCTTTGTAACAACAGGGTATGTATTTTAAATGTGTCAGTAAAAACATACCTTAAAACATTACCTTCTGAGTCCATCAAATGTAAGATTGACCAGGCAGTGAGATTGATCAACCCAGTCCTCATAACAAAGATTTTCTTTAAAACAAATAACGATTATTCCAGATTAGAGAATTGTGTGGAGTGAAATTATTGCCAGAAGGCAAAGCTCTCGATCTACCGGTCAATTTTCGTTCCTACCCTCACCTATGGTCATGAAGGCTGGGCCATGATCGAAAGAACGAGATCCAGGGTACAAGCAGCTGAAATGGGTTTCCTCAGGAGGGTGGCTGGCGTCTCTCTTAGAGATAAGTTGAGAAGCTCAGTCATCCGTGAGGAACTCGGAGTAGAGCCGCTGCTCCTTCGCGTCGAAAGGAGCCTGTTGAGGTGGTTTGGGCATCTGGTAAGGATGCCCCCTAGGCACCTCCCTAGGGAGGTGTTCCAGGCACGTCCAGCTGGGAGGAGGCCTCAGGGAAGACCCAGAACTAGGTGGGGGGGATTATATCTCCACTCAGGCCTGGGAACGCCTCGGGATCACACAGTCAGAGCTGGTTAATGTGGCTCGGGAAAGGGAAGTTTGGGGTCCCCTGCTGGAGCTGCTGCCCCCGCGACCCGACCCCGGATAAGCGGACGAAGATGGATGGATGGAAAACTTAACTGGATTTCTTGTTAAAATGTGTAAGAAGAAGGTGAAGTTGTACGAAATGTGGAAAAGTGATACTTGTTCTAGTCAATATGAATTTCTTAAAAAAAAAGTTGTTTGTTACAACAGTGGCACAGGGGTGGCAAGGGAGTGACATCCATTCGGCAAACATTGCGGCACCACAGTGGTAAATCACTGCAGACTGCAGTTCAGTGTGGCTGCTGCGTTGCACAAATCTCTCTTTTTTCTCTCTATTTTAAAATGAGTCGTGAAGACAACAGCAAATCCCATCTTTACTTTAACCCATAAGAACCCAGACCTAGTTCCCCTTAATGGAAAATTATGGGGGGGGCATAACAGACTAAATGGACCACATAGAACACATTTCTGAAATATTTTTTTTAAATAACCCCATGTAGTTATAATATATAAGATGGTATCATTTGTGGAACAAGAAACTGTAATACCAATTAATAATAAGTAAACAGTATTAATGATAATTTTGTTGTTAGTTAAGTTTAATTAACTATCAGTTTACCATTGTTGGGACAGAACAGGTTTATTGTAATATATGACTTGTTATGTAAGCATTACAATTTTTAAATGACTTGAATCTTACCTTAGAAACAAACAAAAAATTATTTTAAAATGAGCTAGTTCTGGCATATCTGTTGACCATGTACACAGCCATCTTGGAAATGTTGTCATGGAAACAAAAATTGACAAACTGTCAGATGACCGCTACCAGGATGTTCCATCAGTGTCACTTAGGAGCTTCATGAGTTAAAATCAAGGATAAAGCTGAATGAGGAACTTTCCAGAAAATTCGAAGTGTGTGTAACACCTGTGTCACCTACAAAACAGTTCTGCTGGTATACTGTTGGACAGCAATATGTGAGGTTAGCTGTTCACTGAACATGACGTGTAAAGCCCCGTCCATTTCTAGAACTTGTAACAGGTAATTGTTATGCTTTGCTCCCGGGTTGACCCAGTTCATCTCTGAATTGTCACGACCAGGGATATACCCATGTTGACTGGCTTGGTTCCAAAAGTAGGCTTGAACCCTGATCAGACTACCCTGGTCATTGGTGTGAAAGGGGCATAACGGGCAGGCCATCTGTTTATCGCATTGCCAGACCTCCATAACAACACAGTGTACACAGTTCGCAGTGTGAGCTACAGTTTTTGACAAGTACTGGCTGTATTCAAAAAAGCTGATGCTGTGTAAAACGTAAAGGTTTCCAGTGGTGGTTTAACTGGGGCTTGCGGTTTCAGTTTTGTTGTCGCATTTTGGAATAAATCTGCTATTCATTAAGCAACATTCATGCTTTGCGTCAGACAATGTTTGTGCCACGCTGTATGATATGCTCTGATGCAGACATTGAGTGGGTTAGGGTTAGGACTGACTTTCTTTTAAGTTAATTACGACACATCTGTGCACAATAATAAATCAAAAGGACAGGTTTAATATTAACCTAATTAACTGAGATTTTATTTTCATTTGAAGATTAATCTTCATATTACTGTCTGTAGTTACAATTTGACTGTCTGGTGGATAAATTATATATGACAAGTAGAAATTGTGGGTGTGAGAGCAATTTATAGAGAAGGGACTAAGAGGTTTCCAGTGGTGGTTTAACTGGGGCTTGCGGTTTCAGTTTTGTTGTCGCATTTTGGTGGAATGAATCTGCTATTCGTTAAGCAACATTCGTGCATTGCGTCAGATAATGTTTGTGCCATGCTGTGTTCTAGGATTTGGTATTCGGTTTTGGATTCGGCAGAATCTTAACCAGTGGATTCTGTATTTGGCCGAACCCCAAAAATCTGGATTTGGTGCATACTAATAACATCTAACACTGCATAACTCTCGTTATAAGAGTAGCTACACTCAAACTGAACATTATAATACAAATAAATGTATACATATTCAGAGCATCATTTCACAAAAAGCTATCTAAAATCAAAAATATAGCAGGCCAGCATAAAAAAAACACAAGGCAGAGTCTCCTGGGCTTTGAGTTTAAAACGTTGATATGTCATCATATTCCGAACTGTCAATAAATTCTCTTTCTGTTTGTTGCAGAGAAAAGTCTCTCAACGCTGCAGGGCGTTGAAGGCAGTGTTAAGATGGCCATCAAAACACTATTTATGTTGGGAAATATTTCGGCAGGTCAGCTGTCCAGTACTTCCATTAATGTGGGAAAGTTCTCCCAAACCATTCTCTGTGTGATGTGCTGGATGAATACAGCATATTCAGCATCAGCGATTTCAATACCGTATAAAGCACACAGACCACTTAAAATGTTTTTTTCTCCAAAAGCGGGAGATCCAGGTGCGAAAGAGGCTGTCGCTCTCATTACTCCATAGGTGTCGTCTTTAAACCGGTAGTTTAACTCAGTTATCTGTCGTTCAAGGATACAGTTCCACAGGGCCCTTAAATCCTCATTGCTTTTAACAGCAGAAACTTTTTCCCAGAGTTGTGGTGACAACAGACTCGTGAAACTTTGATGGCAGCTTGCGTTCACGAGAAGCAACCACGTCCCAGTTAGCTATTTCATGCTTTTCCATCAGTTCTTCTGTCAGTCTGAGCACTTTAACAAAGTCACCATCCAAATCATTCCAGAATGTCGCATATGTTCTCTTTCCATTTGTGTGCATCCATGTCCCAGAAATGCTTGTTACTAACCTAGCTCTGGGGAGCTTATTCTCCGGAGTCCTTGTTTCTTTTTCGCCCAGCATGTTTTCTTGGATTAGGGTGGCACCAAAATCATGGTTGCAGCTGTCGCCATGGTCCTGCTACACTCCCTGCTATGCCCTGTTACACCCTGCTACGCTCTGTGGTGCCCTGCAGTATCGTGCTGCGTCCTGCTGCGTCCTGCTGCGTCCTACTACATCCTGCTATGCTGTACCGTGCCATGCTACATCCTGTAACGCCCTGCAGTGCTCTGCTATGACATGAACTACTATGACTACTATTTCTAGTCACTGTTCTGTTATCTTTATTGTGATTGTTATTGCCACTGTTAATCACACCCCCAACCGGCACCGTCAGACACCGCCTACCAAGAGCCTGGGTCTTTCCAAGCTTTCTTCCTAAAAGGGAGTTTTTCCTCGCCACTAAATGTTTGCTCTTGGGGGAATTACTGGAATTGTTGGGTCTTTGTATATTATAGAGTGTGGTCTAGCCCTACTCTATCTGTAAAGTGTCTTGAGATAACTCTTGTTATGATTTGATACTATAAATAAAATTGAATTGATTATGTAGCTTTCAGTGTTTTAATCAATGATGTGCAGTCTGTCACACATAGCGTTGAGCTCTGTGGCCCCTTGGTGGCAAAATCACTGTTTTCAAACAGTTTGCAAAATGTAACAAGCATGAAAAACTTTTTACACGTGTTGCTGCTTCTAGTTTAGTTTGTCTACTGCTTTCGGAAAATCCCGCCTGAGTCTCCAGTAATACATCAAGCAACTGCAAGATCTTATGCACTGACCCTGATTTTGAGCTCCATCTGGTGTCACACAAAGACTCCAGCTCCATAACCTGGCAGTTGGGATGCATCGCCTTTTGCATACTAGTAACGCTCTTATTAAACCATGAAATATATGGATGCTAAAAACCACAACATGTAATTGAGAAGACATTACCTGAACTAGAATATGAGACACTGAGGACACTTGTTGCACACTGGAGAGACGTTATTGGTGTCAGGAGAGACAGATTTGTTTCTTTTTTAAACTGATGACATTACTTTTACGTTTTTCACTCCGATACAAAACCAAAAACTAATTTAAGCCTTCAAAAATGGTGAGTGCTTATTATTCATCTTATGTACAGCAGAAGGCACTCTTTTAGGACTGTTAATCAATGGAATTCATAAGAGACTATTTTTGAAAGTCAGTTTGACACACACACTTTGTTGTGGTATTCTGTGACACACTGCAAATGAGAGGAAGATGCTTTTTGTCAGGGATCTATCTATCTATCTATCTATCTATCTATCTAGGCTTGGACCCAAATGCAGAGACATGACTAGGGAGAAAATAGAATACTACAAAATAAAACAGGAAACACTACAACAGACACTCTCAATTGTGACAGGCAAGCTGGCGAAGGCAGTGAACACAGGGGGCAGGAGTTGGCTGGGCCGCCGACTGAACACAGGGGGCAGGAGTCTCTGGGTCGCTGGACAACAACAAAGTCTCTGAGGCGCCAGTGGGGCAACGGCACAGCAATTATAGGAGGGAAAACAAAAGACAGGAAGTAAAACGAGACATGACTAGTGAGAAAACAGAATACTACAAAATACAACAGGAAACACTACAACAGAAACTCACAATCGTGACACTTTTGTTTTAGATAGTAGTTTGATTGACCCATTGGATGGTCTGCATTGAGGGGAAGTTGACCAGCTGTATGACTTCACCCGTGCCTTTGCAGTGCCATTTTGTATTTATTGGCTTCTTTTATGTGTTCTGTGAATCTGGAGAATCAAGAGTCAGCATCCACTACACTGGAGATGGTACAGAGGTAAATTATTCTCTGCATAGACCACCAGCCAGTATTGTGTTGATCCAGGGTCCGATGTGACCATGGAGGGAAAAACAATGCTGTTTGTCGGTTTATGGATGTCTTCTGAGGTTCATCCCTGGGAAATGCATTTTGAGGGAGGAACCAGCCCATTGAAAGATTGTGAGTCGATATCTGGAGAGCCATAACAAATGTTTACCGTTGCTTGTTACATATATGGAGAATGGAGGGACAATGAACCCCAACAATTAAATGCACCTTACGAATCTTCACTTCATTTACCTGCACCCTATAAACCGTGTCTTCACATAATCCATGGAACCACCACCGGCTGAAGACTGCCAGGCATGTCACTAGAACAGTGCAAGGTTGTCTGGCATAACAGTTGCAACATCATACTCCTATTGAGATGTATTTGGAGCGGATAGGCAGCCAGTTTCAAGGGAAGATCAGGGGGCAGCTGTAGAGGACATAGGGGTTGCTGCAGAAGATGGCTTATGAGCGGCAGCAGTAGAGTAGAGCACCTGTCATTGACTAGTTTCCAACAGTTTATGTTCCCCCTAACCAGTTTGAACCCAATGATGAACAGTGGGAACACCTCAGGTAACACATAAATCATTTGGGTGGAGCTAGAGACAGCTTGGGAACTAATATTTTTGGACATGTCCTCAAAGTGTTAAAATGCTCCCGGTTTTTGCCGTGTTTATTGTGCATGATGATTAATGCATGATGTGTCATGACTTTCTGTTGCTCTGAAAGACAGGCAAGCCAACTGATCAGTGGTAAAAATGGTAGGAAGGACATGCAAGCAGGGAAAACACAGAGAGTGTAAGAGAGGGCCTGTTTTTATTTTTGGCCTAAACCAGTCTCAAGGGCCCGTTTCTCTGTTTAGCAGCATGTCTATTATGTATTATGTATATGTAAATTGTTCTGCTTAATAAAAGTACAAAGTGGTGGAGAAGTGTTGCCATTTATGGCAGCAAGTGCGTCAAATGGAGCCAGTAACAAGCTTAGGGGGTTATCCGTTATCAGTTGATCCTTTAAGGAGCTAAAAGACAAGATTGAGATTGTTAGAAATATTGGTTGGAACAATTATATTGGTTGGAAAATACTTGTACTTAGTATTAGTAGTAGTAGTTATTATTTAATAACTAAACATACAAGTCTAAAAAATAAGGAAATACATCACTGATGAAACAAGCAAGATGACAGGCTTTTAGTATGCTTTCTGCTGTTACAGACACAAGCTTTTTGTGCAGATGCTAGTTTTAGTGTCAAGATAAATAATTTACTTGTATGACTATTTTCTGGCCTCTGCAGTGCAGAGAGGGTTGCTGATAGGGCTGTTTGTGTGCCATGTGACCAAGTAGGAGGGAGTGGAAAGCCATATTAACTCCTCCACCAACTACTTTGAAAGCAATCCAGAAGCTGCTTTGCTAGGCATTAGGCTGAGTAAAACACATTACTGCTCTATCTGGCCATCACAAACCTCTATCATGAGCAGTGTAGTCCAGAACCCCTACATCGGCCGGACGCCAACCACTCGGGTGAGTAGCTAATAGTGTTTAGGATGAATTGACTTATAATGGGATGAAAGGATTGATGTAAAATACTATGTGGAACCATGAAAAGGTAAAAAACCCTTGTGGTCCAAGAAGATTTGGTTCTCTAAAATATCTTTCTACTCTATAGTTCTACTCTTTCTTGAGTCACAGCTGTTGTTTTGTTCAGTCTCAGGGAATGTAGCTAGATGATATGTTCCATCTTTGTCATCAGCATGTAAAAAGAGTGTCTTAAATTATTGAGTAGTTGGGGATTTTCTGGTATATGCGCTTCTGCAGTTTAGTAAAGTGGAGAGAAATTAAAGAAATTGTATGGTAATGGTATGGTATTGTAATGTCTATTTTATAATAAGCTGGGCTATCAGGATATGTATGCTGCAGGAATGTCACATGAATGCATAAACTGGTACATGATTATAAAGACAAAAGAAAAAAACTAATCACACAGAGACCAATAATGATCTATATATTTTTCCTCTGAAAATTGTTCTCCTAAGACAGACTTTACAAAAAGTTCATATGTTTTTATCATGGCGCATCAGGAGTATTTCAGGGTTCGGTGTCTTGCCCAGGCAGGGCAAGGGATAGAACCACCGACCACCGACCTTCCGTGGTAGACAACCGCCAAAGACCTGAGCCATAGCAGCCCCTAATAATTGCTTGACACTAGGGATGTAACAATGCATTATGAATGGGTAAAAACATTTATTTAAATGTGTGAAGATTACAACAGGTTGAGATAAAAAAAAATTAGAAACAGCCTAGGTGGTGATGCTAGTTAACAAAGAGCATGTGACATTAGACTACCGATAGCTAGTAACATTAGCTGGCTTGAACACAGTTAAAAATGCTGACAGCTAAACATTTGAGTAAACTAAATAAGTAAACATTTTGTTCTCACAGTCATATATATAAAAGGAAATAAACTAAACTAAACTAAACTAAACTAACAAACAATCATGGCTACAGGTTTCCACCATCAAATTACAAATCAGTTAGGTATATTTCCACAGCCATAAATCATCAATTTCTTCCATTTATAATGAAAACATTTATCTCACTCTTAGCTGGAAGTCATTTTTTCCATAGTTTAAATCTCTTCTATCATTTCTAACCATTGTTTTATAGTTGGGGGTTCAATCTTGTGCCAGTTTCTTGTAATTGCTTTTCTACTTGTGATCAATAGTATCTTGGCTAGATTTCTATCATTACCGATGATGTAATCATTTATATTTCCAAGGTACATGACTTTACATTCCAGGTATTGCATATCCAATAACATCCTTAATTGTAACATGTACATTTTCCCAAAATATGTGTAGTCTCTTACATTGCCAAAAATGTGTGTGTGGTTTGCATCTGTTTCCACACATCCGCCAACATACTTAGTTACTTAGGGTTAAATGTTTACATCCCTCCATATCCCTGAATTTGAAATTAGCTGCACTGTGAAACAGCATGGACACTGCTGCTGTCAGAAAAAATACAAAGACAGGACTTAATGGTGTGTTTGAGTTCAGCTCATAAGGTTGTTGTGCATTCAGTGTTGTTGTAAAATACCCCTTCTGCCATTTAGTGCATCTAGAAAAAAATTGTTGTTATAAGTTGTTATACATTTTCAATAAATGATTTAAATTGGATTAGCAATACACAAGCCATTTTTTATTTAAGATAAAATACTATTTCAGTTGCACTTTTGATAAGAGGACACATCTACTGTTTTGCACAGTTTATTCATTGTTAGTAATTTCATTCTGTTAAAAAGTAATTGTGAGAAAATTGCATCGTGAACTTGAAATTGAATTGTAAGTTGAGTGTATCGCTCACACCACTGCATTCTGGTAGTCAAGATGGACGAGGGTAATAGTTAAATGATACCTTTTCATACAAAAAGATAAACAAATATCCAATATTTGGGATTTATTGTTCTGGAATTATAATTATTACTTCTAGAAGGCATATGGCGCATCTCGCATACACTACTAATTTTGTGGAAAATAATATACAATATACATCATACTATATATATATATATATATATATATATATATCTTTAAATAAACAAGCCAGTACAATGTATATCTAATAGTAGGTCAAAAAGTGATTCTTCTCCTCTCGGCTCTCTCTCTCTCTCTCTCTCTGATAGAAAGAGACAGGATGAGTGGGGAAAACTGTGGTAATTGTAGCCTATATGTGGCTGTGTTTGTGTGGCTGTGTGTGTGTTAACATTTTTTTGACTTGACCCTTTTCCCACTAAACTTTTGAAAGAGATAATAAACTCCGCCGGCGGAGCTCAGTAGTACAGCCCTGCGCTGTTTTCTTAATACTGCTCCTACCTGCTCTCGGTGGATTTCTGACCGTTACCGCCCGCTCCCGCAGTGTGTGTGTTCTGCTCCTGCCTGCACCGCAAACATTAATATATTGACCATTGATTTTGTGTCTTCTCCCCTTCCACAGGGTAACTATTTACTGTGTAGTATTAATAAATATGCTAATAAGTAGTGGAATTACATTCTAGTGCATAATTACATTCATACAAGTGCAGTAATTAGTTATTCTAGTGCAATAAGGGCAAAGTGACATTGTATTAATTTATTTATTTCACTTATTTCAGAATGTGTTGTTGGCTGTGGTTTGTATTTCCCAGGTTTTATTTCATTTTGTTTCTGTGTCTTTTACGCACTTTAAAGGTGCTCTAAGCGATGTCACGCGTTTTTTAGGCTACAACATTTTTTGTCACATACAGCAAACATCTACTCACTATCCGCTAGCTACCTGTCCCCTGAACACACTGTAAAAAAACGCGGTCTCTATAGACAGCCCAGGCTCGACAAATGGAAACAAAAACAAACTGCGCCAACCTGCACCAGGAAACATAACATACAATGTTCCAGCCAGTAACCGACAAGAAGGATTTGGGGTGGGGGTTGGGGGGTTAGTGCGTGGAAGGGAGGGGGAAGGGACGGGATGAGGAGCAGGGGGCGAGCTATCCTCCGTTTTGTTTGACAATACTTCAAACGTCAACAAGAAGTGCAAACCTAGCTAGGCGAACCTAACAGTCGGTTAGAGCACTGATCAGGAGCAGCGCTCCTAAATCCCAGGACCAGCTGTCTATTTTTGGACCGCCCGCTTCCAGCCGCAGCACCGTTAAAATCGCCTGCTCCCCCGAGATTTGTGTTGGGTACCGCAGGATCCCAATTCCAATGCAGTCCTCTACTCAGCAGGATAAAAAAGTAATGTATTTAGATCAATAGCTTAATGAGTTTTTATCATACAAGCATGGCAAGGGCGCCTGGGTAGCTCACCTGGTAGAGCGCGCGCCCATTCCAAGGTGTCCACTGCCAAATAATGTTATTTTTTTAACTTACGTGAATTAGATAAAACATGAAACTTTTCACATTACTCAGTCACAGCAGGTAACATTCCACAGGGAGAGCGCAAACCCAGTCCCCTGTATTTGCATCTCTATCCACATGCCGATTAGTTTTGGTATTGCAGGAGGATCTAATCCCACTGGACTATGCCCAGGTAAACCAAAGAAAATGCCATGCAGCTTTGTGTGCAACGCACATGTACCTAACTGGGAACGATACAGAGAGGATTATCAATGGCTGCTTGTGCAAATGAACTAACGCTACGCTTGTTACTGTACGTACAACAAAACCATCCATCTCCATCCATCCATCTTCGTCCTCTTATCCGGTATCGGGTCGCGGGGGTAGCAGCTCCAGCAGGGGACCCCAAACTTCCCTTTCCCGAGCCACATTAACCAGCTCCGGCTGGGGGATCCCGAGGCGTTCCCCGGCCAGGTTGGAGATATAATCCCTCCACCTAGTCCTGGGTCTTCCCCAAGGCCTCCTCCCAGCTGGACGTGCCTGGAACACCTCCCTAGGGAGGCGCCCATGGGGCATCCTTACCAGATGCCCGAACCACCTCATTTGGCTCCTTTCGACGCGAAGGAGCAGCGGCTCTACTCCGAGCTCCTCATGGATGACTGTGTTTCTCACCCTATCTCTAAGGGAGATGCCAGCCACCCTCCTGACGAAACACTTTTTGGCTGCATGTACCCTGGATCTTGTTCTTTTGGTCATGACCCAGCCTTCATGACCATAGGTGAGGGTAGAAACAAAAACTGACCGGTAGATTGAGAGCTTTGCCTTCTGGCAATAATTTCACTCCACACAATTCTCTAATGGTGCGATAAATTGAAGGTAATACCGCACCCGCTGTGCCGATTCTCCGACCAATTTCCCGCTCCATTGTCCCCTCACTCGTGAACAAGACCCCAAGGTACTTGAACTCCTTCACTTGGGGTAAGGACTCATTCCCTACCTGGAGAAGGCACTCCATCGGTTTCCTGCTGAGAACCATGGCCTCAGATTTAGAGGTGCTGATCATCCCAGCCGCTTCACACTCGGCTGCGAACCGATCCAGTGAGTGCTGAAGGTCACAGGCCGATGATGCCATCAGGACCACATCATCTGCAAAAAGCAGTGATGAGATCCCCAGCCCACTGAACTGTAACCCCTCCCCACCCCGACTACGCCTCGATATCCTGTCCATAAATACTACAAACAGGATTGGTGACAAAGCGCAGCCCTGGCGGAGGCCAACGCTCACCTGAAACAAGTCCGACTTACTGCCGAGAACCTGGACACAGCTCTCGCCTTGGTCGTACAGAGATTGGATGGCCCTGAGAAGGGACCCCCTCACCCCATACTCCCGCAGCACCTCCCACAGTATCTCCTGGGGGACCCGTACATACGCCTTCTCCAGATCCACAAAGCAGATGTAGACCGGTTGGGCATACTCCCAGGCTCCCTCCAGGATCCTTGCGAGAGTGAAGATCTGATCCATTGTTCCACGACCAGGACAGAATCCGCATTATTCCTCTTCAACCCGAGGTTCGACTATCGGCCGAACCCTCCTTTCCAGCACCTTGGAGTAGACTTTACCGGGGAGGCTGAGAAGTGTGATACCCCTGTAATTGGCACACACCCTGTGGTCCCCCTTTTTGAACAGGGGAACCACCACCCCGGTCTGCCACTCCTTAGGCACTGTCCCAGACTTCCACGCAATGTTGAAGAGGCGGTTCAACCAAGACAACCCCTCCACACCCAGAGCTTTAAGCATTTCTAGACGGATCTCATCAATCCCTGGGGCTTTGCCACTGTGGAGTTGTTTAACTACCTCAGCGACTTCCACCAGGGAAATTGACGACAATCCCCCATCGTCCTCAAGTTCTGCCTCTACCATAGAGGGCGTATTAGTCGGATTTAGGAGTTCCTCAAGGTGCTCCTTCCACCGCCCTATTACCTCCTCAGTTGAGGACGGCTTCCCTGACCACCGGAGTCCACCACGGTGTTCGTGGGTTACCGCCCCTTGAGGCACCTAAGACCCTAAGACCACCTCACCGCAGCTTCAGCAATGGAAACTTTGAACATTGTCCACTCAGGTTCAATGCCCCCAGCCTCCACAGGGATGCACGAAAAGCTCCGCCAGAGGTGTGAGTTGAAAGTCTGTCGGACAGGGGCCTCCTCCAGACGTTCCCAATTTACCCGCACTACCTGTTTGGGCTTACCAGGTCTGTCCAGAGTCTTCCCCCACCCCCTGACCCAACTCACCACCAGATGGTGATCGGTTGACTGCTCCGCCCCTCTCTTCACCCGAGTGTCCAAAACATACGGCCTCAGATCAGATGAAACGATTATAAAATCGATCATTGACCTTTGGCCTAGGGTGCTCTGGTACCAAGTACACTTATGAGCATCCCTATGTTCGAACATGGTGTTCGTTATAGACAATTCATGACTAGCACAGAAGTCCAACAACAAACAACCACTCTGGTTTAGATCAGGGAGGCCATTCCTCCTAATCACGCCTCTCCATGTGTCTCCATCATTGCCCACGTGCGCGTTGAAGTCCCCTAGCAGAACTATGGAGTCCCCCACTGGAGCCCCATGCAGGACTCCACTCAAGGTCTCCAAGAAGGCTGAATACTCCAAACTCTTGTTTGGTGCATATGCACAAACAAGAATCAGAGTTTTCCCCCCCACAACCTGCAGGCGTAGGGAGGCGACCCTCTCGTCCACCGGGTTAAACTCCAACGTAGCAGCACTCAGCCGGGGGCTTGTGAGTATCCCCACACCCGCCTGGCGCCTCACACCCTGGGCAACTCCGGAGAAGAAAAGAGTCCAACCCCTATCCAGGAGTATGGTTCCAGAAACGAGACGTAGAGGTAAGCCCCACCAGATCTAACGCCGCAAAGCCATCTCTGCAGCAGCCAAGCCCTGAGAAGGCCCAAGGGAACAGCAGCCACTGCAGCCAAAATCATGCCCAGTAGCCTCTGAAACTGAACCAACTCCACCTGCCTGGCCAGCAGGAATCGGTCCAGGAGGGTCAGGATGGACAGCACCCCCTGAGCAGTGAGAGATGCCGATATTGTGACGGAATTCAGGCAAAGACCCACAAAGACTGCCTGCTGCCTTGGCTTGAGGTTGTTTTTCTTCACATTCACCGTGAAACCCAGGGAGTGTCCTTGTGTCCTCTGCGACTTTGCTGGGAGACAGAGCACAATTGAGCCAGTCGTCCAAATAAGGAAGGATTTTCATCCCTGACAGTAGAAGAGAAGACAAGGCGGCCCCTACCACCCGTGTAAACACTCTTGGTGAGAGGGACAGGCCAAATGGCAGGACCTTGAACTGGTACGCTTGTAAGGCAAACCGAAGGAAAGGCCAGTGGTCCGGGCAGATTGGCACGTGAAAGTACGCATCTTTCAGATCTATGGAGGTGAACTACTCTCTTTTTTCTATGGATTCTTAGACCTGATTTGTGTTCAGCATTTTGAAAGGCAGAACCTTAAAGAAGGCATTTAGCCGCCTTTGGTCCAAGATGGGGCGCAACCCACCGTCCTTATTTGGAACAAGGAAATACCTGGAATAAAAGCCAGTGAGCTGTTTGCTGGGATCGACTTTCATGATTGCATCCTTTGCAGAAGGATCAAAATCTCCTCTGTTAAAAACCGAGCCTGGACAGGGTCCCTGACAATGGTCATGCAGACCTGCAAGAAAGGAGGGGGGCAGCTGAATTCTGTACCCATTTCATACCGTAGCCAATACCCACGGGTCTGAAACTTTTTTCACCCAGCTGTCCAGGCATAGCTGGGGATGAGTTCCGGTGGCCGCCCCCATACCACTAAGGGTTACCCCCATGAGGCCCTGAACCTCTGGGGGGGGGCGTTTCCTCTGAGGTGCACCTCTGGCCGGGAGTGCGGGGCCAAAACCCTTGCCGGCGTTGGGATGGCTGTCTGTAACCACCACCAGGGTGCGAGAATGCCACATTCTGCTGCCTGCCATAGCCCCAAGCAGGTTGGTGCGGAGGCTGGGAGCCCCTGAGCTTATATGTGCGTTGGACACAATCCCTAGTTCGCCGAGACTGTTCAGCCCTATCCAACAAACCCTGGGGTCAGTATGAAAAACCTCGGCATATTCACAAGAGACGTTTGCGCTAACCAAACCTGCCGCCGTGACATCATGGCCGACGACATAGTAGACCCAATGTCTCTTGTTAGCTGAGAATGGGTAACAAGGGCAGAATCTATGAGATTCATGGCATCCCTGTCACCAGGATTGGCATTCTTCCTAAGGGCCGCTAATAAAATGGCAAGCAGCCAGGATCTGTGACCAGAGAGTCCAGTTGTTGACACTGATCACCCAGAACCCTTGATGACCAAACCGGGCTATGAGAAGGTCGGGGAACATGTTGTGTACCCGAGCCCCGCCCCTGTCTATGGTCAAGAGAGCACTCATGTCTGCGCTTCCAGGAGCATTTCACTTCCACTCAATGCGGACACTGAGCCAACGGGAATGAACTCAAATCAGTTAAAGGTTTTTACTCCTGTAAAGAAAAACCAACCTGAACAAACAGTACAAACACTTACACACAGTACTTACCCGAAACTAGAAGCCACAGTAACTGGCGCTAGTAAAACAAAGAAAAGGTTAACACAAATTGTGCAATGACTCTCTGTTATGAAAAGCAAAAAAGGGAGAACACCACACACAATCCTCAGGGACACAAGGCACCTGCACAAAAGTGACAGATTGACAACAGCTGAGTCCCAAATGTGTCTTAACTTACCTGGTCTCGGATGAGGCGAGTAAAGCAAAGAGGAAGAGGTGTTGCCACCTGGGTGCTCTTATGGATGGCGGCCAAGCCGCCTAAAGTCAGTCACATGACTTTGTTGATTGACATAATGTCTTGAGGTTAGGTTGAAGGATTGCATCATTCAAGGTAAGACCGTGGAGGCGATCTGAGTGAGGTCAAAATAGATCATGGGCGCCAAAATAAAAATAGCTGCGCTACGCTGACTTCCCCGGTGTGTTTTGGCTGTAATACTGTCAATTTAGAGGGGGGTTCCAACAGCCAATCGGCCCCTCCCAACTTGGACTGCTTTGCGTTTTGTTAAATCTGATTGGCCCATGTCACTTAATTCCCTCGGAAGTTATGATCACAGAGAAAACAGAAAATGTCAAAACATCCTGAAATGAAGAACTTCAGCAACATCAGATTATCTTTATACCACTAAGGCTGTATTAGTTTTTATTGTTTCTGTATTACATTATGTAGTTTATTATTACTAAATATTACAAAAAATATGTTTGCTTTTCACGGGTTCTCATAAAAGGCCACTCCATCACAAAGTCCTGAGATGAATTTTGTCCCAGTACATCCCTGCTGTCAAAAGTTATTTTCTTTCAATTCCACCCTTAACCAACATTGCTACTTCTCCACAAAGTGAACTATCCTCATGCATGCCACAATTCCACAGATGTCTACCTATGAATGTCAGCAGTTTGTATAAATCTTGCTCTCTGTCCTACACAGCATTGTGTGCATAACTATTTTTTCCTCCACACAGACAAAACAGCGAAGCTTCACCTACTTCACTCATCCATAAATTATTCAGTGTTTATACTTCAATAATGCAGACAGCAGAGACGGAGCAGAGACCATACAACAGCTGTGATTATGTTACAAGCCATGATGCACATGGCAGTGGGAACAGTTGAGAGGAGTGTTAAGATTAACCTGAAGATTGATCCGACCCATTCAGATCAGCAGAGGAACAGTTGGTATTTATAGTCCTGGCTCAATCACACATCTGTTTGATTGTGACTCCAGATTTTGTTTTGTCATCAACTTCTAGATGTCCAAGCCTGGGGGCAGCGGAGGGGTGCCACCTGGGAGTCGAGACAGCAGTGGGATATGTCGAAGCAGCAGCATCAGCAGTGGAAATGGCTTGTCTGGAGGCAAGATACTGTCCCTGTCATCCATGAGTGAGAGTGTGCACAGTGGACTGAGCTGTTTCTTGTCAGAGCAAACACTGGAGCAGGAAGAAAAGCAGCAGCGCAGTAGCCAGTTAGCAGAGTTTCAGCGCCTGAAAGAGGTTCGCGCAGCTGCTCAGCTAAAAAATCTGGAGGATTTCCTTCGGATGAACCATGTTTCACTCAGGGACAGCATATCTTATTCCACTGGCATGATTTACAGGTAAGATGAGGCCAGAATACATCTGGTCAACTCGTTAGTGAAGTCTCTCTTGTGTGTGTTGGTCCGAGAAGAAAAGCCTGCACTGTCTGCACACTCGTACATCAAAATATATAACATAGGGAGGCACAACTAAGCATTGCAATTATAACTCTGTCTGTTACAATACGGGGAGGGGGAGAGAGAGAGAGAGAGAGAGAGAGAAATGCTCAATGGTGTTTTTTGCCCCCAGCTGCTCCTTCCAGGCAGCGATGCGACCGCTGCCTCCAAGGCACCTAACCATAACCATAACCAGTGCCTAATCCTAGTACCTTCCAGGCAGCGCTGCCTGGAAGGAGCTGTTGGGGGCAAAAAACACCGATAAACAAGATAAACTTTCTGTAGAATGGAGAGGAGCAGGATTGCTTTGTGACTGGTGCAGAAATGCACATCTGATGTGAACAGCCAGGCGGCCCGATCTGTCACAAATCTACACTTCACAGCACTTTGCGGGCTGTGTGTCCCTGGCGTCACGCCTTCTTTTCAACTGCTCGTCTAGTGTGGAGCTAAATCCAAGCCAAAAGTTTGGATCATTTAAGAAAAAAAAATCTAAACTAAAAGATCAAGTTTTGATCGTGTACAATGTATTCAAACTAAAAATAATTGTAGGAATAAAGTATGCTGTAAGACAGAACATCAGTGGTCATAAATGATGAACCAATCAATCAGGTCTGCTCGTATATGTACCTTGGCATTCATGTGGCTGGAATGAGTTGAAAGTGTGTGTTCTCATTTACAGCAGAGATTATACTTTTTACGCACACTCAGGGTGAATCAAAGGGTTTACCAGGCTGTATTACAGAGCATATTCAGGTATGGGATGTCAGAAATGTACGGCAATATTTCAAAACATTTCATTTAAAGCTTGTTTGTCAGGTAGATACTGCCATGAAGGTTGTGAAGAGGAATAGAAACTCCAGGCACGCAAAGAGAATATTGTCTCATCTATCTCATATTCTCCATTCTCAACCTTTTTTTAAACTAGGCCCAATTTGGACCTACCTCAATTAAAACTTTAAATAGGTTGCAGGGGTTGTGCAATAGCTTTATGAAATGATGCAAAGGGTTGTGTATAGATAGATAGATTATTCTTATCACTGTTTGCAAGATGTGCAATATATGTAAGTGTAACATAAGTGTTATGTGTGAATCATATGAGTCCAAGGCAAATACCCCTATGGGGACAATAAAGTAGGCTATCGCCTGTAAAGTCATTTCCATTAAATATACAAATTAAACCGTTGTCATAGGACTAAACCAAACACATCGTTGGAAAGGTGTCAACCTTGAGATTATGACATATCAGTCTGAATACATCACTCCTGCTTTGAAATATTGATGTCTGAAGCTTTGACCCAGTACATGTTTGAAGGCTTATTATCTAGCAACAGGAGGTGCTACACACATAGGACCAGCTGTTACAGAAGACCTCAACTGTCATGTAGATATGGCGCCCCCTACTGCCATCAGGAAGTTACAGTTGTTACACTTTGATGTCCTTTAACTAGCTGGTTGACCGGATCCACCTCAAAAGTGTTCAGGAAAGCCTTAAGAACTTGATAATGCTTCATTTTGAAGATTTGTTGATTTTTTTGTTTAAGGGCGTGGCCATGGCAGCATGGCGAACTTCAATGTTACATCATGGAAGAGGAAGTTGTTGTAACTCCAATGTACATTGTCCGATTGTCCAAGTTGGCTATACACTTAATTGTTTACTGCACTACAGCTAGTTGCGTCTTATGTGTGGACTAAAGAACAAACTTTTTGATGTCTGCAACCATAATGGAAAAAGGTGTAAAACAAGAAAGGTAGCACTCTGTGGACTAAAAAGCCATAATGGACAAATGTGTAGTGAAAAACAAAGTGGCCTATAGTGGTTGATAAAGCAATAATAAGTTCAGTTATAATTAGTCTCTGACTGTAAATGCTAAGGTATTAATTAAAGGTGGAAATAATATCTGGTGAAGGGCCCTGTTCCATTTTGTTCTGCCCTTGAACGGTTCATGTGAGAGAGTCCTTTTTCACAACAGACATTTTGACTTGTCATAGTAGGAAAAGCACAGCTGAAATTGATAACCTTAATGATGGCTCAATTGCATCAAGTGTCCCAGTAAGCTATTTCAGTGAGTCAGCATGCACAATACCAGGGACTCTCCTACGTGGAATGCAGCCATCATTAATGGTTTTCAATACACCTGTGCTTTTCCTACTATGACATGTCAACATGTCTGCTGTGAAAAAGGTCTATTAGATTAGTCTTTACATGTTAAATGCTTAGGAGAGAGATGGGTGTTTTTAGGGCAGTCTCAGGTTCGAGGAAGACTGGCCCGGGGATCCAGGGTGGTAAGAGGTTTTCTCTTGTTAGCTTGTTTGTTTTAATCATTTTGTTTTTGTTTCATACTATGACCCAAACATACACAGATATACGTTTACCAACATCCAGGTCCACTTCTCCAGGACTTCTCCGGGAACCATCACCTTATCGTGGTGGAGAGGTTTGTGTGTCCCTATGAACCTGAGGGCTGTGTTGTCTGGAGCTTTGTGCCCCTGGTAGGGTCTCCCAAGGCAAAATGGTCTCAGGTGAGGGACCAGACAAAGAATGGTTCAAAAATCCTATGAAAAATCAAGGAAGGGATGAAGTGACCCGGAGGAAGCCCGGGGCCCCCGTCTGGAGCCAGGCCCAGATGGAGGGCTCGTCAGCGAGCGTCTGGTGGCTGGGTTTGCCACGGAGCCCGGCCGGGCACAGCCCGAAAAAGCTACGTGGCGGACATCCCTCCATCACATGGGCCCACCACCTGTGGGAGGAACCGCTGGGGTCGGGTGCGCTGCCACATGGGTGGCAGTGAAGGTCAGGGGCCTCGACGGACGAGACCCGGGCAGCAGAGGCTGGCTCTGGGGACGTGGAATGTCACCTCTCTGTGGGGGAAGGAGCCGGAACTTGTGCGGGAGGTGGAGCGCTAGCGGTTAGATCTGGTGGGGCTTACCTCTACGCACAGTCTTGGTTCTGGAACCATACTCCTGGATAGGGGTTGGACTCTTTTCTTCTCCGGAGTTGCCCAGGGTGTGAGGCGCCGGGTGGGTGTGGGGATACTCACAAGCCCCCCGGCTGGCGCCGCTACGTTGGAGTTTAACCCGGTGGGACGAGAGGGTCGCCTCCCTACGCCTGCGGGTTGTGGGGAAAACTCTGACTGTTGTTTGTGCATATGCACCAAACAAGAGTTCAGAGTATTCGGCCTTCTTGGAGACCTTGAGTGGAGTCCTGCATGGGGCTCCAGTCGGGGACTCCATAGTTCTGCTGGGGGACTTCAACACGCACGTGGGTAATGATGGAGACACATGGAGAGGCGTGATTGGGAGGAACGGCCTCCCTGATCTAAACCAGAGTGGTTGTTTGTTGTTGGACTTCTGTGCTAGTCATGGATTGTCTATAATGAACACCATGTTCGAACATAGGGATGCTCATAAGTGTACTTGGTACCAGAGCACCCTAGGCCAAAGGTCAATGATCGATTTTATAATCGTTTCATCTGATCTGAGGCCATATGTTTTGGACACTCGGGTGAAGAGAGGGGCGGAGCTGTCAACCGATCACCATCTGGTGGTGAGTTGGGTCAGGGGTGGGGGAAGACTCTGGACAGACCTGGTAAGCCCAAACGGGTAGTGCGGGTAAATTGGGAACGTCTGGAGGAGGCCCCTGTCCGACAGACTTTCAACTCACACCTCCGGCGGAGCTTTTCGTGCATCCCTGTGGAGGCTGGGGGCATTGAACCCGAGTGGACAATGTTCAAAGTTTCCATTGCTGAAGCTGCGGTGAGGAGCTGTGGTCTTAGGGTCTGAGGTGCCTCAAGGGGCGGTAACCCACGAACACCGTGGTGGACACCGGTGGTCAGGGAAGCCGTCCGACTGAAGGAGGAGTCTTTCCGGGATATGTTATCCCAGACGACTCCGGAGGCAGTTGCAAGGTACCGAAGGGCCCGAAGGGCTGCAGGCTCTGCCGTGAAAGAGGCAAAGCAGCGTGTGTGGGAGAAGTTCGGAGAAGACATGGAGAAGGACTTTCGGTCGGCACCAAGGTACTTCTGGAAAACCGTTCGCCACCTCAGGAGGGGGAAACGGAGAACCATCCAAGCTGTGTACAGTAAGGATGGGACGCTGTTTACCTCAACTGAGGAGGTAATAGGGCGGTGGAAGGAGCACTTTGAGGAACTCCTAAATCCGACTAATACGCCCTCTATGGTAGAGGCAGAGCTGGAGGATGAGGGGGGATTGGCATCAATTTCCCTGGTGGAGGTTGCTGAGGTAGTTAAACAACTCCACAGTGGCAAAGCCCCAGGATTTGATGAGATCCGTCCAGAAATGCTTAAAGCTCTGGGTGTGGAGGGGTTGTCTTGGTTGACACGCCTCTTCAACATTGCGTGGAAGTCTGGGACAGTGCCTAAGGAGTGGCAGACCGGGGTGGTGGTTCCCCTTTTTAAAAAAGGGGGACCAGAGGGTGTGTGCCAATTACAGGGGTATCACACTTCTCAGCCTCCCCGGTAAAGTCTACTCCAAGGTGCTGGAAAGGAGGGTTCGGTCGATAGTCGAATCTCAGGTTGAAGAGGAACAATGCGGATTCCGTCCTGGTCGTGGAACAACGGACCAGATCTTTACTCTCGCAAGGATCCTGGAGGGAGCCTGGGAGTATGCCCAACCAGTCTACATGTGTTTTGTGGATCTGGAGAATACGTATGACCGGGTGCCCCGGGAGATACTGTGGCAGGTGCTGCGGGAGTACGGGGTGAGGGGGTCCCTTCTCAGGGCCATCCAATCTCTGTACGACCAAAGCGAGAGCTGTGTCCGGGTTCTCGGCAGGAAGTTGGACTCGTTTCAGGTGAGAGTTGGCCTCTGCCAGGGCTGCGCTTTGTCACCAATCCTGTTTGTAGTATTTATGGACAGGATATCGAGGCGTAGTCGGGATGGAGAGGGGTTGCAGTTCGGTGGGCTGGGGATCTCATCGCTGCTTTTTGCAGATGATGTGGTCCTGATGGCATCATCGGCCTGTGACCTTCAGCACTCACTGGATCGGTTCGCAGCCGAGTGTGAAGCGGCTGGGATGAGGATCAGCACCTCTAAATCGGAGGCCATGGTTCTCAGCAGGAAACCGATGGAGTGCCTTCTCCAGGTAGGGAATGAGTCCTTACCCCAAGTGAAGGAGTTCAAGTACCTTGGGGTCTTGTTCGCGAGTGAGGGGACAATGGAGCGGGAGATTGGTCGGAGAATCGGCACAGCAGGTGCGGTATTACATTCAATTTATCGCACCGTTATGACTAAAAGAGAGCTGAGCCAGAAGGCAAAGCTCTCAATCTACCGGTCAGTTTTTGTTCCTACCCATTACCTATGGTCATGAAGGCTGGGTCATGACCGAAAGAACAAGATCCAGGGTACAAGCGGCCGAAATGGGTTTCCTCAGGAGGGTAGCTGGCGTCTCCCTTAGAGATAGGGTGAGAAGCTCAGTTATCCGTGAGGAGCTCGGAGTAGAGCCGCTGCTCCTTTGCGTCGAAAGGAGCCAGTTGAGGTGGTTCGGGCATCTGGTAAGGATGCCCCCTGGGCGCCTCCCTAGGGAGGTGTTCCAGGCACGTCCAGCTGGGAGGAGGCCTCGGGGGAGACCCAGGACTAGGTGGAGGGATTATATCTCTAACCTGGCCTGGGAACGCCTCGGGATCCCCCAGTCGGAGCTGGTTAATGTGGCCCGGGAAAGGGAAGTTTGGGGTCCCCTGCTAGAGCTGCTACCCCCGCGACCCGACCCCGGATAAGCGGATGAAGATGGATGGATGGAGTTTTGAACCGGGCAGCGGACCTCCTGTTCAGGACTGGTCCACACCCAGGATAGTGGAGCCTCCATCCAGAAGTTGTGGCCGTCCCATGGACTTGGTTCGGCATGGCACGGACCGATCTGTTTGCATCAGCCGAGACTACCCACTGCAGGATGTGGTTCTCCCTGCTGGGTCAGGGAGGTCCCCTGGGTCTGGATGCACTGTCTCGAGAGTGGCCGGAAGGATTGTTGTGTGCTTTTCCTCTATTCCCTCTGCTTCCCCAGGTTCTCCACAGGGTCGCCATGGGCCATTACAAGGTGCTGCTGATAGCTCCTCGATGGCCGAGGAGGCATTGGTTTCTGGCCCTCCTTCGCTTGGTTTACGGGGAGCCTTGGGCCTTGCCAGTCAGAGTGGACCTGCTTTCTCAGGTGGGGGGGCAGATATGGCACCCGAAGCCGGCCGTCTTGCAGCTCTGGGCTTGGCCCCTTCTCAGTCCCTCTCACAGGGACTAGATGAAGCTGTCCTGCACATTATAGGTAATACCAGAGCTCCCTCCACTCGTTCTAACTATGCCCAGAAGTGGAGGGTGTTCTCGGGATAGTGTCACAGTCGGCAGGAGGATCCAGCCACTTTCTCCGTCCAACTTGTTCTCCACTTCCTGCAGTCGCTTCTGGACTCGGGGAAGGTGGATAGCACCATTAAGGTGAACTCTTCTGCTGTATCCCTCTTCCATGAGGCTGTGGGGGGGTGTTACGGTGCGGAGACATTCCTTGGTGTCCCAGTTTATTAAAGGGGTGTGTAGACTGCATCCATACAGGTCCCCCAGGTCATGGGAGCTACCCTTGGTGCTGAAGGCCTCGACTCGAGCTCCTTATGAACCCATAGAACAGGCTACCCTTAGTTTTCTGTCTCACAAAACAGCTTTTCTCTTGGCTATATGTTCCGCTAAGAGGGTTGGCGAGCTGCATGCTCTATCCATTAGTGAGGATTGTTTGAGATGGAAGGCTGAAAACACTAGCATGTCTCTCTGGCCGAATCCCTCTTTTCTGTCTAAGGTGGTTAACCCTCAGACTCTTAACCAGGTGATTGTGATCAGCTCCTTTCAGCTTGATCCATCTCTTCCGCAGGGGGATGTGAGCCTGCTCACTTTATGTCCAGTGAGGGCACTACGGGCTTATCTTGCTCGCACTCGGGCTCTGAGAAGCTCTCACACCCAGCTCTTTGTTTGTTTTGGTGGCAAAAAGTTAGGACTCCCTGTATCTAAACAGACTTTGTCCCACTGGATTGTGGACACAGTCTCTGCTGCCTATTCTGGACAGGGTCTCCCGGTCCCAGCTATTCTGCTGGCCCACTCGACCAGAGGTATGGCTGCTTCCTGGGCTGCTCTTAGAGGTGTTCCTCTTTCAGAAATCTGTGCAGCGGCAACTTGGTCTGCTCCCTGTACATTTTCCAGGTTCTACAGTGTGAATTTGGCATCCCATGCACCATTGGGTTCCTCC
Organism: Sander vitreus; assembly: GCF_031162955.1. Lineage (NCBI taxonomy): Eukaryota > Metazoa > Chordata > Actinopteri > Perciformes > Percidae > Sander > Sander vitreus. The sequence goes on along the minus strand of NC_135861.1, from coordinate 31,571,781 downwards.
ATTTTCCTCTCGGGTGCGGGGCGTGGTTGTGACAGGGAGGAGTCCTCTGTTCCTTGTGACCCTGATGGTACTTGTCATCCAAGGTAGACTGTGGTGGCGGTCTGATATATTAGGAAACTACTAAATTTAGTTATTGTATTATCTACTGTGTCTGTCTACAGTAAACTGTATTTGTTGCATTGTATGACATTTTATTGTAAAGCACTTTGCAATTTTATCTGTGAAAGGTGCTATACAAATAAACTTTACTTACTTACTGTGAGAAGGTAAAGTAACAACCTAAACAGATTATTGTAATTTCCAAATAATCACAGAAATATGCTAAATATGCTATAATTAATTTTTTTTACTGTATTAGATTGTGAAATCATTTAACAGTGTGAATACAGAAATATACAGTTTTTCTGGTTTACAGCCTACTACATTTTACGTATGAATACCATAAAAAATAATGGTATACTGCCAGCTCTTTACTGTTATTTTACAGGAAACCTGATTTTCTGTGTTGATTCTTTGACTGTTGAATTGGACACTTAGGTAACAACCACAGTCATAGTCTCCTATCTCCTCACATAGTTTCATTAACTATGTGTATAATGGTTATGCTTGTATATTTGCATTCATACCATTTTTTGGTTTTTAATTTGTATGTATCAATACATGCAAAATTACTTTTTCCTGCAATAACATGGGACCAAGTTGAAGGCCAATCTCTGTGTATGTATGTTAAACCTTAATGTGTTTATTTGGGGATGCTGCCTGGAGTGGGTGGGGTTGGGGGTTCAGACCTCTTATCATAAATGCTCAACCATTTATGTTTGTTGAAAGTTTGATATTTAAAACTGATAAATAAAGTTATAAAAAACAAAGTGTCAGTATAATCTAAAGATCTTGGCAAAGCTAAATTGCTAAGCTTTTGCACTTTCATCCAATGGTCTGGGTGTCAAACTATCATATAAGGCTGCGAAACAGGTAGTGGTTTGCAACTCCAGTGTACATTGTCCAATCTGCCCAAAATGTTTATATGCTTAATTAGAGATCAGGTCTGAGGGCATTTACAAGTCAATAATGAGTTATAGTCATAGCGCCACCTAATGTCAACAGGAAGTAAGCCCTGATAAAGATCATTCCATTTACCTGAAATTTACATTATGTGGTCTACACATGATATACAGCAACATGATAAATAAATAGTGTGTGTTCACTAGCGCCACATAGTGGATACAGGAAGTGGGGCACAGAAGAATGTAATTTCCAACGCTATGCACTTCATGAAGGGAATTTAGTCTAACTCTTGCAAGCAGAGTCCAACGGTCATTCAAATACACAGCCGTGTCGACTGGGAGCCGCCAGCAGCCCCAACGTGTGTAGAGTGTGAGGGCCCGTTCATCGCTGCTTGCAGCTGTAATTATTATCTTTATTGTGTAAATCATAGGCGTCGCTAGACCACTCTTACTTGCCCCAGTGTTGATCTGCTGTGCCCCAGTAAAATCTCATGCGTGAGTTCGCCAGTGCACTGTAGCTGCACTACTGTTCACCAGGCTCGGGCTCCTGTTCACCTTGTCGGTCTTTATTTCTCTAGTCTACAGCGACTCGTTCTCTATACATAATCCCACTTATTACACGGCCACTAAGTAACGGTCATAACTTCTCCCTAGCAACGGTAACTCCGTGGCCAAACTTTCTCATGTTGTCTTGACGAGTCTTTTTAGACATTAACAATGACTCCAAAGTTCCCTGCTCTCCACATACATTCAAAGTCATGTTGAAAAACTATTCCATTGTTTTTTGAATGAGTAGTATAACTATATAGGCTAGTTGTGTTGTTTGTAGACTTTTAACAGCGGATTGATATGACAGGAAGTGATCGGAAAAAAACATCTGTAGCAACAGTCCGTTTCCCATAGCAACGGTGACTTCTAAAAAATGTAAAGATGTCTATTTATTGGTGCAAGAAACAACAACATGGATTGAGGCAAAGCTGTTGAATAAATGGCACTGGTTGAGGTATGTTACAAAGCTAAAGTAAGTTTTTAAATAATAAAGATCTTATTTTAACTCCAACAATAACTCCTGTAGATGGACACCAGACACTTTTTTGGAAGAGGGAGAGGCAGGAGTATGACCTGGATATCAAGTAGTTGTTCAGGGCTGGAAAATAAATGTTTTAATGTTACATGAAATACATTAGTTTAAAAAACGTGCTGAGCATCACGAAAAAACAAGGAAAACGTGTCCGTGTACACAAATCAATAGATTCAATTGTGTGACTTTTTTTGTGAACCCCCCTTCCCTCGGAAAAGTTGCATTCCCAGCAGATGAAGTGATATGCTCACAAAGCCAGGTTTCAGTCAAGTACAGGGCAGCAGATCTGGAATAGTCCTTCGAGAAGCAGCAGCTTGTCCATTTTGTTGGCCAGATGTTCGTCAGATGAATTGACGGGAGTGCAGTTTTAAATCCCTGCTGTCACAGTTTAACAAGCGCTCAGGCTCGTTTCCCCTGTCAGCATCTCCTAGTAATCCAATAGAGAGCTGCTGCTCCTCCAACTAGATGTTCTGTAAAAATGTCAGGTTCTGTTAGAGGTGGTGGAAAAAGTTTGACCAGTGGCTGGTCAAAGGTTTAAAAGTTTGATTTGATTATTAGAAGTTTCAGTGGTGAGGACATTTTGGGCAAATGCTACTGCTATCTCTTTTTCAACAGACGTTCATCATCATCATCTCCCTCTTACTGCACTTTATTTATACAGAAAATAGAATATATTGATAATGTGATATATACTGACTCATATACTATACTATATGATCTGCTGTTCTCATTGTACTGTGTTTTTTGTCAACAGAAATCTGGGCAAATCGGGGCTGCGGGTGTCCTGTCTTGGATTAGGTGAGTGTGGCATGCATGTGCATGTATGTACAAGCCCATCTAGAATGACAATAAAACCATGAATATCTACAGAACCTGATATAGACCCAAAGTAACAGAATGAGCACCAAACAAATTTGAGTGCTTTTCAGTCTGCAAGTCAACATTTTTGAGCTATCATGTTTGCACACATTTCTATGAGCTCTCTCTATTTTCTCCAGCTGTTTTGTCAATTCTCCATTTTTTTTTTAGTAACATTCCAGAAATGAACACGACTTAAAGATCATAATTAGAATCAGAATTGACTTTATTGTCATTGTAAGTACATACAACGAAATCAAACGTGGTACTCTATTACTCTATGGTGCAAACATAAAAACACACACATTAAACTAAGAACATAGAGCAGAGAATGTGAAGATGGTAAAATGATTAAAACTAGAGTATTTTAAAGTAGTACTGTAAAATGGTGAAATAGTTTAGTAAAATAATTTACTTATGTTGCACATTATTATGTAAGCGTAGGTGCGTAGCAGCATGAGTAGATGAAAGAGCTTATTGTTTTTTCCTATTTATCGTGTTTTTTGCCCCCAACGGCTCCTTCCAGGCAGCGCTGCCTGGAAGGCACTAGGATTAGGCACTGGTTATGGTTAGGGTTAAGGTTAGGTGCCTTGGAGGCAGCGGTCGCAGCGCTGCCTGGAAGGAGCCATTGGGGGCAAAAAACACCATCGAAGAAGAATGGGATGCCATCCCACAGCAGTGTGTGACCAGGCTGGTGACCAGCATGAGGAGGAGGTGCAAGGCTGTTGTAGCTGTGTATGGTTCTTCCACACGATACTGAGGCTCCTGTTTGTGAAATGAATAACTTGTTCAAATGCCAATATGTCTTGTTTCTTCAAACTTCAATCATCCAATCCACCAAACACCAAACAGGTCAATGGCAGAATACACTGTTTTGCAGTGGCAGAGAACATTTGGCAAATTGTTCTGCTGCTCATCCCACAAATGCATGTTCCTTACAAATGGGGCACCATTTGAAAGGCTTTCCAACGGTATAAGATTTATTGACAAAAAGCATTGTTACCACAGAAATAATCTACCAAACACAAATTCCCTTACTTTTTGTGCTAAGTACACACACACACACACACGTAAAATCTGCAGTCTTTACTACTCTCTGAAGCGCTTTCTTATCCACAGCAGAGCAGCTCCCATACCATACTGAAATGCAGTATTTCAGGAGCAGAGTGCGGATCGGGCCGCACTTTTCTGTCCGAGCCTGGCCCGCGTCTGAGAGAGCAGTAACCGAACCCAGCCCGACAGGTATTAAGATATTTATGTCCGAGCCCGACCAGAGCCCGGCACAGTTAAAATCTCTTTTTTTCCTCATACTAATGACACATACGTGTGTTTGTGTGGAAAGCCCGCTTTTATTAAGCAACTGTAGATAGGCATTCGGAAATGTCAACAGATGAGCGCATCAGCGCACACTAGGCAACAAGTGCACGTTAACACAAGCGTGCACCTACATAATAAGCTTTTTTAAATTTAAAATGTTCAATGCCTTATGTGACAGGCATAAGTGACCGAGCCTGACCAGAACATCATTTCTAAATATCTGTCCGAACCCGGCCCGTCAGGTACCGTCGGGTTCCGACAGGCTCGGTTCGGGTATCCATCCTCTAGTCAGGAGTCGTTTTGTTTTGCTGCCTCCACCTTCTTTTGAAACAAATTGTATTTTCTGGCTTGGGCAACAACCACATGCTGAGAGTCAAAAACAACCCACCTTCGACGTTCTGTGTATGTTTCGCGTTATGTCATGGAGGTTTCCTCCAGCGTCGCTATGACGACCAGCCACGCTCACCTCAGGCATGAGGCGGTACTAAAGCTGCAATGGAAAATGGAGGACGTGACACCGCGGCCAAGTCGAGCTGAGTAGAGTAGAGAATAGCAGGTACCATGTAATGGAAAAACGCCATTATTGTACTACTGCCTGGGTTCAAGCTTCTGAATCAGCAGTCCTCTATCATTACTTTATAAACAGGCTCTAAAACTTTTAGATCAAAAACCAATAAAATTGCATCACTGCAAAATTGTTTAGAAATACAATCTACTGAATTTTGCATTTTTTAAACTGAAGTGTTTAAATGGGCTGGCCCCAGGCGCGGTGTCAAAACTCATTACACATAGAAATGATGAACAAATTTAGGTCAATCCTCCTGGTCAGTAAAAGGTGTACACTTATGGAATTCTTTATCCACGGAACTTAAATCCCAAACAGAACTAAAAGTGTGCCAAATTATGGCTTAAACAACAACAGAGATGTGAGCACTAATGGTGTCCCTTAGCGACACAATTTTTATGTACATTTTATTTTCTTTCTGTATTTTCTGACTGTTTTGTTGTTGATGTTGTTTTTGTAAAAGCCTGACCAGGGACAAGACTGCAAATTAGCATTCTAAACATCTTGCCTCTTTCCATTTGGTTTTGATAATGTTATAGGTAAAAATAAACGGAACACTTTACAACAGTGGGAGGGGGGGAATATACCAAACTTATTTTTCTTCACTTTCCTGGAGCACAAGGTGATAACGTTAGCTGAAAGGAACATTGCGACTGTTGTGTGGCAAAAGGTTGGTGAAAAAAAGGCGCTAGCTTTTGCTTTTCAGTGTCATTCATTATTTCGCTAAGAGGAAAACTGAATAAAAAGTAATTTTCCAACACTAAATATCAAACAAAAGCCAGACACTATATAGTATTAAGTTACTGTGAGCTGTAGCCTACATTCACCACTTCTAAACAGAGGCAGAACACAACCTAATCTCGGAGATTATTCCTTCACAGCGCTGTGCAATGCGAGAAAATCTCTGAGTTGAACCTGGCCGACACAGCAGTTCAGACTCACCCTGGGTCTGGTTAATTAAGTCTACTGCTAACTTACAACACTAACATTACCATCGCCAAAATACCCCTGCGAATCAAATCTCCTACTTCCCCGTTAATCGTCAAGCCACTAAACCTGTATGGAAATTACAGCCTGGTCTCACAGAATTCCGTGAAATTATCACGAACTGTTAACAGCGCATTATGGTGCCGGTGACCCGGAGGACAACACAAGGGTTAAGGGGCCGTGTTTATTTAACGGAATTCTTCCGTAGGCCCAGGAATTTCCGGCGAACCTTGTTCATTTCACGGAATTCTTCCGTTAGCCCATCACGGAATGTTTTGCGATTCTGTGAAACTGCCACAGATTGAGTTAAGGGGCCGTGTTCATTTCACGAAATTCTGTGAGATCAGGTTGGGAAATTAACACCTTTGCTGAAGTATTGAATTCCTTAACGATCATACGACACGAGACAACATCGTCTCTCTCTCGCTCCCTCTCCCCCACCACACACAAACAACAGTCCGGTGCTGGTGGTTGATTAACGCAGGTATGTGCTGATTAGCTCTCATAACGTGCCAGGTGAGTAGCGCACTGCCATGAGTCCATGAGGTCTGATTACTCCACATTTTTATTGTGATACTTTGTGATTAAATTCTGAATTGCAACGTTCTCTTTTAGGTAAATATAGAAGTACAATGATAGATGTAGCCTACACTGTAAGTCAATAGTAGGCTATACAGTGGAGTTGTGTATTAAGTGGTTTGGGATCATTCTGTAAATAATTTGAGAATTACTACAAGCAGAAATACCACAGGCCAAGCAATCGGCCCATTCCAAACAAGGCAGTTTCAACAGGCACTGTACTAGTTTTCATAAAATAAGAGAACGTTTTCCAAACAAGCCCAATTAAGGTCTAATGGTGTTTGGGCACTAGTCCTCTTACGAAATTAAGCATCTTGTATAATGCGTCCCCTGATTACAGCCTTTAAGGCCTCCCATGCCACCCTTGAAGACGACACAGAGAACCAATTGACGCCAAGTCATCTTTTAGCTCGGACCTAAGCCATTCTATATTTTCTGGCTCCTGTAAAAGGGAGGAGTTAAGGCGTCACCTATAAGAGCACCTTCTCTCACTTTGAGGCAGCAGGTCTAGGCACACCCATGCTTGGTCAGATATTACGATATTTCCTATCACACATCGTCTAGCAAAGGGAGCAAGTCATTTGGAAATTTAAAAAAAGTCTATCCTAGAATGTCTTGTGCACTGACAAAAAAAAAAAAAAAAAGTATAGTCTCTTCCAGATGGGTTTAGAATCCTTCAAATATCCACCAAGTCTAGAGTCTTACAAATCCTCTGTAATGTGAGAGAGAGAGGGGCCCTGCGTGCTGCAGCCCCACTGTAGTCCAGAACTGGGTCCTCTGTCAAATTAAAAACAAAACAAAAAAAGCCCCTAGAACCATATTGTGGTTCCCTACAACTTGTAATTTCCTTTCCAAATCCATTAGAAAATTGTTACGAATAGCAGGAGTTTTGAACTGGACCCCCAATGCAGACACTGAATCAGGAGGCGGTTGAAAAAAACAGTTTATTGAAAACTGGAGTACAGGTGATCCAACTGAGACGACTGGCAAAGCGGGACGTGGCTGAATAGGTCCGGTGAGAAGTAGAAGCTAACACAGAGACAACAGTGGCTGGACGCTTCTGGTGAGTCTGGCAGGTTCTGAGGCACAGAAAAAAACGGGTTTAAAAAAAGAAACAAGACTAGGCAACAAGAAGAAACCATCTTCAAGATGGAGCTCAAGTGTTACCATGGAACGTTTCACAATGAAATCGCGAAGACTGGAGGGAAGGACTGGCTTAAATCAGGGAGCAGATAATCATGGAGATGGACCACAGGTGTGAGGAGCAGCAGGTGTGTGGAGTTAGCGCTGCAGATCAGAAAGTAGGTCAGCCACGCCGAGCCTAAGACACACACTGACAGACGGGAAAACAAACATGCAGCAGGACAGGATGGGGGGGAAGAAACACAGGAGAACAGAGGGAGATCGACAAAGTGCTGCAGATCCTAACAAAAATGTTAATTTACATTAGGTGTTAGCCAGAATTAGTTCTTTCCATTGTATTTCCACAAGCACGATAATACCGCTTCCTGATTATCCTAAATTTGTTGAATAAATTTAAATTGCAGGTACATGAATTTGCTAATTAATGTAGCGACTCACTACTCCTGCTAGACCCCACACTATAAAACACATATCCAACACATCTGCCACAAAGTTTTTCAGTTTCCACAGCCGACATATGCTTTTTTTGGTCTTTTAAGACAAGATGGGATTGCCCGGCCCTTTAACATGCAAGTGGAGATTGGATGGATTGGATTGGAAATTTAGCTCAGTATAGAGCTAAATTTAGACGACATACCGTAACTATATATTAAAATAGCATAACCATCTTCTGAGCACATACAAAGTGGTGATGACTAAACGCAACTAACCCCCAAATACTCCTGGGTCTGCCTCCTGCCCCGGGCTGCTGGCTGGCCAGTCTGTGTGCACGTATAATCTTGCATCTTCCTTCTGTCTCCAGCAGTGTCCAACATTTGTCCCCCCCTGGCCCCTCGTCCCAGTAGATCAGAGTTTTACTGACCCCTTGTATATTTTTACTAGCCTGGAAAAAAAGAGGGGAAACAACACTTTTTCAAATTGGTAATTTATAATTGTATATACATTGTAATGATTCATTCAAACAACAAACATGAAGCCTATTCTGCATCTACAAATATATGTTCAGTCAATTTAGTTGGATTTGCACTCTAAAAATGCCTAGTTATTACACAGTAATGCTTGTTTTATTTTATGTGAAGGCCAGAGTGAGGCTATATTGACACTGCTGCTTTCACCAACGGTGCGTTCATACCACCTGGGAATATCAGGGACCGCCCCCGTGATTATGTTGTTTTTCCGACTGCCAGCGTTCACATGGTTGGGATGCGTGTTCCTCTTCTTCTGTTATATTGGCGTTTGACATAACAACTTGTTGCACGTAGCCTAGAGCATCAGGTGTGTGAAAACAAGGAGGCCACAATAACAAAAGATTTGCTGCTGTTTTCTTATGCAAGCATACGAACAGCACATTGACAGGTGTTATCTGCAGGACAACAAACAGGAAAGGACACGGATAAGGTGTTTTTTTTTTATACATAAGCCTATTTATGAATAATTTGAAACATGTTATGTCTATGTATGTTTCTTGGCAGAGGCGTTTGTTCACAATAAACAGTTTATTGACATTGAACTATTTAACCAAAAATAAATAACCAAAGTCACCTACATCAAACGTCAGTTTGTCAACAACGCGTCACCAACTGGGAAACTCTGTCAGCAAACTCTAGCCCCAGTTTCCCACCTCTGATTCCCACATGAAGTGATGTGAATGATGATGTTTTCACTGGGAAAAATGTTTTTCCGATGCCCATGAACGCACGGTTACTCTTTGTAATCTCCCAATGTCGATGATCATCATACATCGATATTGTGTATTTTGGTTATCAAAGAGCAATACAAACTTTTGTGATATGTTTTTTGTATGTATGTTTTAGTTCTTAAAACATACAACAGCTAATTTGCCACAATGTTATGAAGAGGAGAAGACATGCTGATCAGGCAAATATCAGAAATTTAAAGTAAAAGTGTTTTTATTTTAACAAAAGCCATTCGGTAACAAGTGTGTTGTTTCCTCTTCGTGTTGATATTGTAGTATAGTAAGTAATAAGTAAGTATGAATATGTCCGAGCAATGTTTAATGGGCTATATTTGAAATGTTTGTATAACGCCATTTGAAAGCAGCACTAGGGAAGCTGACTTTGCCGTTAGCTAGCTAGTAATATTAGCGTAGCCCCTCGGTCCCTCCGCCTTACTCTCCACCACTAAGAGACTACTTTGTTGGGAAGCCAACCCAAGCATCAAACAGTTCAGAAACTAGCCTACATCATTGTACTGCCTAGGCTGTTCACGAGATAACTGATATGCTGCGCTCAGCCCGCAGCGGCTATGTTTGCAGTTGAATTGTTCATGTAGGAGCACTGGTTCTAGTGCAAAATGCACAAACATGTGCACTTCAACGTGAGGAAAGTGTCAAAGGGGGTGGCTGGGGTTTCTTTTGTTGGGGGTTTGCTTATGTGTTCTTTTTATATTTTTGTTTGGTCAGACAACAGGTCCAGTATTGATGGCAAAATAGGCTACAGAATATTTAGTTCTGTATTTGCCTTAGTCCAAAATTTGTCCAACGAACACTAAAGTAAAAACAGTGAACATAGGTATTTTTAATCAAGACTGGCTTTGTAGTCTCTTCTTTATTTATTTTTTAAGATTATTTTTGGGCATTTTTAGGCCTTTATTGACAGGACAGCATAAAAGAGAGAAAGGGGAGAGAGCGGGGGAATGACTTGCTGCAAATCAGAATCAAAATCAAATCAGAATCAAACCTACGGCTGCTGCGGTAAGGACTGAGACTTGGTACATGGGGTGCATGCTCAACCAGGTGAGCTACCCAGGTGCTCAGTAGCCTCTTTTTTTTGACCTGACATAAGTTTTGATGGCATGACATTAGTTTTGATGGCATGAGAGCGTGAGACAGACCCTGAAATTCGTTGTCTTATGCCAAATGTGAGTGAGTTGACAACCCTGATAATATCACTACAGTTCAGACAGCCTGTGCCCTGACAAATCTGTGACTGGACTGCACATTCTCAAATATTGGCTTGCAAACTGAACAATACTCAAATTTGTTGCAATTCACCCCCCCCCCCCACACACACACACACACACACACACACACACACACACACACACACACAAAATGTAATCGTTTTATTTTTGTGCAGGTACGTGGGTTACCTTTGGAGGCCAGATAACAAATGAGGTAAGAGAAAGTACCTGAACACATATACAATCTCAGGTAATCCAGGTTTAACGATGTATCATAACAATCACAATAGTTTTACCAAGTAACATACATGGACATCTTGTACACAAAGATTGAATTAGCCCACTAATGTCACCTGGTTATGTTTTAAAATGGTGGAGCAAACTTTGAAAGATACATAATTGGCTGGCGGTCTGGGGATCCTCCAATTTTTTTTGGTTTAAACATTTCCTTCATATGTTCACCACCTAACCTCTTGGATTATGTTGACAAACAGCCCCTTGCACTAGTCTAGTGCAAGAGAAATGAAAAGAAATGAAAGTCACAAATTATAAATAGTGTTCTTTGTCAAGGAACCACATCGGTTCACTTGGGTTAGATCAACCTAATCACTGGTTGGATAGTTTATCTCTTGTGTAGTCATGATAGAACATCTTCATGAGTTTGTTCTTGTAGATATATTCACAATTTACTCAGTACTTAAGCAGAAACTGGACTGTAAAAGGAAGTCTTGTTTGTTCCCAGGTTATTACCAGGATATTACTATACAACTTGTAATAGAGTACTCCCTTTGCTTGTGTAGTCAACACCAACTTGTTACATACAGGTACCACAACATAACTATGAAAAACATGAATATTTACACATTAAATAAGTAGAAACTGGACTGTAAAAGGGAGTCTTGTTTGTTTCCAGTTTATTACCAGGATATTACCATTAAACTTGAAATAGATTACTTGGTAGCACGTAACATTACGCTTCTGGGGGCGCTGCTGAGCATGGATAGAGAGTAGACTTGTCCCAGACCTGCTCTTACAACTTTCTACAATAATTTAATGCAAACTTAATATTTTTGCGACTGCAGATTTGTCTCAATAGGCTATTACATTGCATATTTCTTGTGAAATGCCAAAGTCAAAGAGAAACACCCCTGACCGTGAAACTCAGAGTAAAGGCAACGGTGGCAATGTGGAGAGTGCTAGCAAGGATGACTATCCTGAACCTACGTTAGCCAACGTGATTAGCCTAATTGAAAAGTTCAGAGGAGAGACTCACACTTTTATTAACACTCTGCAATTGATTGTACTATCAATTGGGGGCCACCTGGAAGATATTGAAACCTCGCTGAGAGATGTTGATTGGAGAACGGCAACTCTGGAAAGCCTCTGTGCCAAACTGCCTACGCACAATGCTAACCTATATGAGAGGCTGGAGGATCTGGAGTCTTGCAGCTGCCGCCAAAACCTACGAGTGACAGGCATCCCGGAGGATGTGGGAATTTAGTTATGACTTTGTTTTTTATCTTTTGATAGCTTTTTCTATACTGTGTTGCTGTTGTTACCATAGCCTGTGGAAATACTTTGTATGTTTATCACGCAGCAGTCTGTGTCTGTAGAAACTAGCCTACATCATTATACTGCCTTCACCAGATAACTGATATGCTGCGCTCAGCCCGCAGCTGCTATGTTTGCAGTTGAATTGTTCATGTAGGAGCACTGGTTCTAGTGCAAAATGCACAAACGTGTGCACTTCAACGTGAGGGAAGTGTCAAAGGTGGTGGCTGGGGTTTCTTTTATTGGGGGTTTGCTTATGTGTTCTTTTTTCATTTTTGTTTGGTCAGACAACAGGTCCCGTATTGACGGCAAAATAGGCTACAGAATATTTAGTTCTGTATTGACAGGTGCAATATTTGAAAATCGATATTTATTATTCTTTTTTAAATTACATATATATTTGCATTTATGTCAACACCTAGAGACTTTCAAACATCAAAATGTCATTTATTTACAGTATATATACAGTATGTATTCATGTCAAAATGACATATAAACATCTTTTTGTATTCTATTTTGCCTGGGAACGCTTCCAACACGCTTGCATGTTGCATGAAAATAGGTGTCAGTCCTATTTCTAGCATGCACGTGTTTTCAGCGCCTGAGATATGCGTGTCACGCAGGCAGTGTGCAAGCTCTAACCTATTAACATGGGAGCCAAAATAAAAACGGACAGAGAGGTGTTGCAATTTTAATACATAAATCGCTGCCATTGTCTGAAGTGGAGATTAAATCAGATAAACTGGGCCGATATGTTTTAATCAAGTGCCTCCTATATGGGGAATATGCGTAATTTCTGAACATCTATGCCCCCCAAAGGCGGACTGGCCATCTGGCATACCGGGCACTTTCCCGGTGGCCCGACGTGCTTTTTGGGCCGACCGCTGACACTTTTTTTTTTTTTTTTTTTGTCTGGCCCATGAACCGGCCCATATCAAGTGGTAGGCCTAGATCGGTGGCCCATTGTTTTTTCAGTTGACACTGGGCTGGCCCAAAACACACTATCATATAGGCTAGGTTTTCTGTCCCTACACAAACACCCCCTACTTTCACAATGTAATGGAAAAGTCCATAACGGTACGCGGCGCAAAGATAAACACACAGTGACAGGAGAACTGCTGCAGTTTCAGTGTGCATCTGCCAGGCTAGAATAGTGATAGAGATCATGGAGAAGAAACGCAAAGGAGGTGCAGAGAAGCTGCGTGAGAAAAAGAAACAGACCCTGCCAAGACAGACATATTTCCGGCAGTAGCACGAAATAGGTAGGACCTTCATCAGCTCCCGTGGCTGATGATAGTGGTGGTGGTGGTGTCGGCGTGTCGGCGGCAGTGGCATGCACAGAGAGGAGGAGACTCAGGAGGACATGGACAGAGATGAGTGAGGGTAGAACCTGCGGTAAGCAGAACTCCCCTTACAACACTTTGCCCCTTGATAAAACTGCACCATAAACAAGTGGTGGACAAACTGCTGATGATAACACTACAACAATAAAAGAAATAGGCATGCTATACTGTATGATTGCATTAGTTTGGCTAAGTGCGCAGGTATCTGAGTCTTGACTGATGATGTTCTCACCGTTTCATTATTACCTTTCATTCAACAAAGTAGCCTACATCTTAATAAGCAAAACACCACCTTAAGGTTCATCAAACCTTAAGCTTGTGCTTGTGCATTTATGTCCTTAAAGTAGCCTAGATAAACGTTGCACATCATGCAAACTTTCTTAACGAGAATTGTAGCTTTTCTATCTGCATTGGCAGACAACAACTCATGATATACCTCTTCAAATTAAAGCACAGGGCCTCTGCAGTTGTGAAATGATAAAAAAAAAAATATTATTATTAATATATATATATATATATATATATATATATTTAGGTTGTTGTATTAATTGTATTATTGTATTAATAAATGTCACTTTTTTTAAATATTTAATGTGTCAACTCACTGATTCTTGCTTACTCATTACATGGCGTTAGTAGTTTTAAGGAGTAGGAGTTGGTATACATATTTAGGGGAGCGCAAGGACAGGTGGTATTTGTGATCTTATGTGGTGGGCCGGTCTGGGCCAAAATGCAAGGTCTGATTTTTGGTCCCAGTCTGTCCCTGATGCCCCCCCAAATCACACACCATCGCTGCACACAACTATATTCTCTACCTTTCTAGCTGGTTGTTTCCATCCTCAGTAGCTGGTGGGGACCTTAACTGTTGTTTACACCATCTTGATAGATCCCACAACAAATTGCAATCCAACTTTAGCCTTGGTCAGACCTTGTTGTGCTGCCTTGCTGAGTTGGATCTGCTCGATACTTGGAGAGTATTGCACCCTAATGAGAAAAATTTCTCCTTTTATTCAAATGTATACAAGACTTCATCCAGAATTGATTCTTTTTTTACACCTAAAGTATCATTAGGTAAAGTTATTTCATGCACAATTGGCAACATTCTTATATCCGATCATGCAACAGTGTTCCTGGAACTTTCATGCTCAGCTGAGAGAACATGTTGGGGTTGGAGGTTCAAAAATTACTTACTTACTTTACAGCATTTAAGACATCATTTAGAGAACAGTTCTAACACTTTATTACTAAAAATAAATAACAAGGGGCAGGTGACACAGCAGGTGAAACATATTAGGAGAGACAGAATAATCAAAAACAGGAAGTAAAACAAGTAGACTATCAAAATAAAACAGGAAACAGAACATAATACAAAACAGGAGACAGCAACAGAAATAAACACACAGGCAACAGAAATAGAACAAAATGCAAAGCAAAATACCAAAACCATAACAGTACCCCCTCCTCAAGGGGCGGATTCCAGATGACTGAAGAAAAAAAAAAAAAACAGGGAGGGAAGACTGGAGGAGGAACAAAAAAATCAAAAAAGATCAAAAAACAAACCGTGTCCAAAGAACCAAAAACAACCCAAAAAGGTGAGAGAGTCCGGGGGAGGCAGAGAGTCCATGGGGAAAAAAGTCACTGGGGACAGGGAACAAAGGGCACTAGGGACTGGGGACCATGGGCAATGGGGGCCGTGGGCACTGGGGACCGAGGGCACTAGAGCACTGGGGAACTGGGGGCAGACCAGCTTAGGCCAGCAGGGCTGCTGGCAACAGTGAAGGGGGAGCGGCCGGGCGGCCGGCGGCGAAGGCAAAATACCTCTGGCGGCCGTTGGCGAAGGCAAGATCCTTCTGGTGGACGAGCAGGATGGCGAAGGTAGAGCCCCTCAGGTGGCCAGGCAGGACGTCGAAGACTCTTGGGTGGCCGTCAGCGAAGGCGAAACCTCTCCGGCGAAACCTCTCCGGCGAAACCTCTCCGGCGACCGGACAGGACGGCGAGGGCAGCGCCCCTCTGGAGGCCGAGCAGGTTGGCCAAGGCGGAGCACCTCTGAAGGCCGAACAGGTCGGCTGGGCTGGGGCCAGGCGACGGGTCTGAGATCAGCTGGGCTGGAGTCAGGCGACGAGTCAGCTGGACTGGCGGCAGGCGGCGGGTGTGCTGACAGGACACAAGGGGCAGGAGTGCGTCTGACCGCCGACAGGACACGAGGGGCAGGAGTAGGTCTGACCGCCGACAGGGCACGAGGGGCAGGAGTAGGTCTGACCGCCGACAGGGCACGAGGGGCAGGAGTCGGCCTGAACGCCGACATAGGGAAAGTCTCTGGGGGGCAGGACAAAGGCAGAATCTCTGGGGTGGTCTCAGGGGTGGTCTTAGGTGCGGTCTCAGGGGCAGTCTCAGGGGCCCCCGGAGACCGGCAAAGCCTCAGGGGTGGTCTCAGGGGGGCCGGGGATCGGCAAAGTCTCAGGGGCGGTCTCAGGAGAGGTCTCAGGAGAGGTCTCAGGGGTGCCGGAGACCGGCAAAGTCAATGGGGAGATCTCTAGGGGGGTCTCATGGGCACTGGAGACCGGCAAAGTCTCAGGGGGAACGGGCATAGCAGGTTCAGGGAGTTCAGGGAGTTCAGCTCAAGGAAGCTGGGCGTCAGCCGGAATTGAGGTGAGCGGCTAGCCAGCCGGGTCCCAGGGAGGCTGCTAACCAGCCGGGGATCAGGGAAGCTGCAAGCCAGCCAGGGTTCAGGGAAGCTGCTAGCCAGCCAGGATTCTGGAAGGCTGCTAGCCAGCCAGGATTCTGGAAGGCTGCTAGCCAGCCGGGGATCAGGGAAGCTGCTAGCCAGCTGGAATTCTGGAGAGCTGCTATCCAGCTGGGGATCAGGGAAGCTGCTAGCCAGCCGGGGTTCAGGGAAGCTGCTAGCCAGCCGGGATTCTGGAAGGCTGCTGATATATTTTAAATGTGCACAAAGTTTTGAACATGAGCAGAAATCTTGCTCAAACACATCTTAAATATTACAGTCCAGGGGTTTATTAATTCATTAAAATGAATTCATGTATCATTGAGGTGAGTAAATGATAGGCTACATGTGTGCTGACTCAGATATAATTAGAAAAGTCGATCTACAGGAGTATAAATAGATGAAAGCAATACAGAATGCCTGAGAGCCTTACTGCTAAATATTCCATTATGTTTTTATATTTGGATTGTAATCTATGTTTCCCTTTACATACAAGATATTTCCAGCATAAATTGATTCAGAAAAAGGTAGAAATAGGTGCATAAAAATTCACCTGAATGCAGGAAATGAAGTGTTTAATCCTCAAAATTGTCAGTGGGTGGACCCCATCACACCACGCACACAAATCTGGAAACAAAACACTGGCCTTTGGGTTGCCAGACCAGTTATGATTAGACCAAATGTTGGTGCCATCTAACTTACATGCAAGCTAGAAACTAAATGAACATACATTGCCACTCTATCGCTGACACAGCACGGTGGAGATCTGGCAATGCGAGACTAGGTGGGGGGGGGGCGCAAAACTCAATCTCGCCTAGGGCAACCACAGGGCTAGAGCCGGCCATGATAGAAAGTGTAATGTTCCGTTGGGGAAACAGACCATATCGCCCCAGACGGCTGAGTCCCCCCTTTAGCGTTTAGCGGTCTTCTTTACAGCCCCAAAGATACTTGGCGACCAGCCCCAGCTATGAAGTAGAGGTCTCTCAGCAGGTTTGAGTAACAAACCCTTTTCTCCCTGGTGCTGAAAACATCCAACAAGTGACACTGACGTTAAATATACACTACACACAGGTGAATCACATTAGGGCGAGGACAGGTAATCACAAACGGCGAGAAACAAACAAAGGTAGGAAGACAAGTGACCGGGAATGTAGACAAACAGTAAATTTCTAAATAAAACAGGATTTCCGGGAAAACATACAGAACACAAAATAAGAGCGGGAGCTGGATGTGACACTTTCAGTGTATAATAAATGTTTATGGCTGCATTATGAGAGCTTTTTTGTTTGTTTCTCCCTCAGCTCTTCGAGTTGGCTATTGCTAGCTGGAGATGCTACACATCCTAGCCACATGAGATGCTTATTTGTTTATTCCTACTTGCTGTTTTTGAATTAACTGTTTGTTTTAATACCTTTTCTTAAATTTTGTCATTTTGCTTACTGTCTTTTTAATTTAATGTAATTAAAAAAACAACTTATTCACAAATAAAGGTATTGATATTATTGTTAATATTTTAACGTAGTAAGTTTACAGCTCACAGCAATTCAATGCAATATTGTCTGCAGCTTTAGTTTGATATTTGATATTAGTTTGGTAGCTAGCATACGTTAGGAATAGTTAGCACAAACTGGGTTGTTAAATCTAATATTACCATGAAATGATATAGAAACACGTAGTTTTGCATTTCAAGATTAAAGATTCAAAATCCTTTATTAATACCACAATGGGGAAATTCACACTGTTGCAGCAGCAAGGGATAAGAGGAAAAGTATTATAAGACACAGATAAACCACAATAATAAATAAAATTAAAGAGAATATATTTTAAAATAGTAAAATGTATTTACAGTATTGCACAGCCACGTTTTTTTTTTGCACGTTTTATCAGTCCTGGTCTGTGTGTTTTGTCCATGTTGTCTACTGGGAGCAGTAATTATTGTAGAGTCTGACAGCAGCAGGTTGCGGTATCACTCCATGATGCAGCGCGGATGCAGCAGCCTGTCACTGAAGGAGCTGTTCAGTGCTGACAGAGTGTCCTACATGGGGTGGGAGGAGTCATCCATCATGGAGGATAATTTAGCCACTATCCTCCTGTCTAGAGAATGGCTGATACCACCACAGAGTCATAAAATGTCCTTAGGAGTGCCCCCTGCACCCCAAAAGACTTGAGTCTCCTCAGCAGGTACAGCCTGCTCCGGCCTTTTTTGTAAATTGCTGTGGTGTTGTCAGTCCAGGCCAGTTTATTGTTCAGGTGAACATGAAGGTAGTTATATGATTTAACCATATCGATGTCCGTACCCAAGATGTTCACCGGCAGAGGTGGAGAGTGTTAGCTCCTCCGGCAATCCACCACCAGCTCCTTGGTTTTTCCAGTATTGATCTGGAGGTGGTTCCACTGGCACCATTCCGTTAAGTTCTCTGTATTCCCTGTCGTCCCTATCTGCGATGAGGCCAACAATTGCGGAGTCATCAGAGAACTTTTGTAGGTGGCAGTTTCCTGAGTGATAGGTGAAGTCTGCAGTGTAGAGCGTGAACAGGAACGGGCCAGAACTGTTCCTTGTGGGGCCCCTGTGCTGCAGACAACTGTCAGACACACAGCCCTGTGTCATTACAAACTGAGGTCGGTTGGTAATGACAAGTGAGGTGGAGGTCCACTCCCGTCCGCTCCAACTTTTCCCTCAGAAGCTTTGGATGGATGGTGTTGAAAGCGCTGGAGAAATCACAGAACATGATTCTCACAGTGATTCTAGCCTTTTCCAGGTGGGAGAGAGATTTGTGAAGAAGGTATAAGATGGCGTCATCCACCCCAGTGCCAGGTTTATAGGCAAACTGAAGTGGGTCCATGGATGGGCTCACCAGGGGGCAGAGATAGACCAGGACCAGCCTTTCCAGAGTCTTTTGAGAGATTTGTGTTGTTGTTAAAAATGACAGAGAAAAGAAAAACAGACATAAGATCCTTTTTCAGTAGGCTGACACCAAAACGCCAAGTAAGTACAATAAGTCCTCATATCAAGACAATTTGGTAACATCTTTATAATAATGGGTGCTTATGGAAATACTAACGTCACTATGTCACAGGCAAAGGAGACAGAAAGAACTTAGGAACAGGGAGACCAGGGACAGTCAGGTGTAGAGTCTCAGGGAGACCAGGGACAGACAGGTATAGAGTCTCAGGTAAGTGTGTTGAGCTCAGTTCATATTTTTGGAGGTGTGGCTGTCAGGGTGAGCAGATGAGCTTTACCAGTGGCTCACTAATTTACATTATGATCAGCTAATTTAACAAGTGTACAAAAGCATTGTGTTTCTTTTATATGGGGACACTTTTTCAAAATAAGTCATTATGTTTTAAGGTATTTTTGTGGCTTGATTATAAACAACTTAAAAATAAATACTTGATTTTAAAGAAGAATATTTTGTTCAATTTAGTGAGCTTTTTTATTGAATCAAGAGAAACGCTGAAAAGAAGGATAAGTACAGTCTCCATGCTACACTAATGATAGTATAAAGGCTTTCCTCTGTGAACACATGTCCTCTACGAGTATAATTGTGGCTGTATTATTTGTGTCCTCTTCAAAAATTAGTTTATTGTCCCCCCCTACTGTTAGATCAGATTTACGCCCATGGCACAGGCACAGGCACAGATGTCTTCCAGAACTGTGGCACCCCTCCCTAGCTTCAGGCTCAGGTTTAACATTTGTCCCACTATCCTGCACAACTGATCTGCACAGGATTTGAGAAGCCTAGAGCTGAGGCCATCAGGATCCGCTACTTTCCTCCTCCGTAGCTCACTCCTCACCTGATGTATTGTGAAGGACAGGTTGGGGCAGGGGTGCTGTGTGTTGGAGGAGGGGGGCTGTTTGTTGGAGGTTGTGAGTGGGGAAGTGATGGTGGGGGTGTGACAAATCCCAAGGATGTAGACAGTGGTGTTTGCTGCAGCAGGGAGGACTAGACAGGGGGAGGGGTAAATGACCCATCAAATCTGTTGAAGAAAAGATTCAGATCATTCACCCACTTTGTGTCCCCCACAGTCTGAGGTTTCAGTCCTTTGTAGCCTGAGATGGCTTTAAAGGCTCTAACACACCAACCCGACGGCCGACTGTCGGCAAAAAAGGCAGCTGGACTGATCAGTCAGCTCCCGTCTCTCAAAAAAGTGCCTCGGAACACACCGAAGCGATGCCGATTTGAGCGTACGTTCTGCGCGTGCACAAGACGTAATACGTCTCCATAACAGTAGGCGGTGCTAATCTGTATTGTCGCCCAAAAAATGAAAACCAGAAATGACGGAACATCTCTCTAGACCTAGCAAACACAGAGCCTGCTGTCATCAGTCATTGTTTTCATCAGAGAGTGTTGATAGTAGTCAAGAAGGATCGTTATTGTCATTACTCACTGAATGGAAGAAAATACAATGGCTAGTAATAAGAAGATACTGGCGTTGTCAGCTCTCTGGCTTCTTCTTGTGGAAGAAGCACTGATTCGCTAGTCAAGGGCTAGCACTCCACCAATCAGATTGGTCATTGAGTCCGACTGCCCACTGGCCGATTCAACAAGTAAAATCGGCCAAAATGGATGCCGACAGCTCCAACTGACAACGGCATGGAAAACACCGAACAGACTCGAGTCACTGACCTCACCAGATTGTCCGACGGCCGATAATCGGTATGGTGGTAAAGCTTTTCCAGACCTACACGGTGTTCTTACGCTGCAGCTGATCCTCCATATTCCTCCTGTAGCGTTTTTTTCCCTCTCTGATCTTCCCTCTCAGTTCCCTCTGTATATTCTTGAGTTCCTCTATATTTCCTGACCCAAAAGCCCTCCTTTTTTCCTTAAGAAGAGTCTTTATGTCAGGAGTAATCCAGGGTTTATTGTTGAGAAAACACCGTACAGTCCTGGTCGGTACAACATTTTCCACGCAGAAATTGATGTAGTCCGTTATAGAATGTGTGAAGTCAATGTCCTCCCCATGAGTGTAACAGAGTATATCCCACATAGTTGTTGTTGGAGCCAAAATTATGATTTCAATATTAACTTTTAATTTGATAAATTGTGCATGAATGCATGATATTTACAGTAAACTAGACTCATTGTAAACTGACAATTTGTGTTAATTGATCTTGATGCGTCGCATATCGTCACAGCCTTTTGGCAATCAGCTGATTAAGGCAGTAATTGTATCAGCTGGTGTATAATAGCCTGGCTTTCATTCAGTTTGGGGTCTTTGGTTTTCGTAGCCATACGTTTTTTTTGACCGCTGCTCCAAGTACCACTCAGAACAGTTACGTGATTGTGAGTTGAAGTTGTTTTTTGTTATATCTTTTATTTTTGCTGCTGTCAATGCTTGTACACCATCTGGTAAGGACAGTTACAAAAGGAAAACAGTGGAGTGATTCTGAGTCTTGTTTAAGCGCGTCGACCAAGGCATGTTCCAAAGGACAAAAGGGATCAAAAACGTTGGCAGAAAGTTGCTCGCTTAGTTGTGTTTACAGTCTTTTAAGGCTTCATAAGCCTCATCAGACCATCTCTTCACAGTGCGTGGGACAGCTGGCTGCCTGCAGACCAGAGGTTTGTACACAGGCAGGAGGTGGATCAGGTTGTGGTCTGATCTTCCCAGGGGAGGAAGAGGAGATGGGTTATATGCCTTCTTGGTGTTGGCAACAAATAAATACAGTGTTTTATTGTCTCTGGTGGGGCATGTCACATACTGGGTGAATGTAGGGAGAGTGGAGGATGGAGAGGCATGGTCGAAGTCACCAGAGATGAGAAAGAGGATCTGTGGGTGTTGTGTCTGTAGCCTGTTTGTAGCAGAGTGCAGGATATCACAAGCTGAGTCACTATTAGCAGAGGGTGCTATCACAATAACGTGAGAATTCCCTTGGGATATAGAATGGCCTCATGCTAATGGCTAACAGCTCAATTTCCCTGCTACAGAGTTGTTCTTTGATAGATATGTGACCAGGACCAGGGCTAACCCTCCTATTTTCCTCTTAACCACTCTCACTTGTCCTGTCCGCCCGTTCTACAGCTGATCCCTGGTGTAAACAATGGGACCGCTGCCCGCGGGCTCCGCAGATCCAGTTGCCGACAATGAATAAACTTGCGCCGACGAAGTTGAACCAGTGTTTTTAGTGTCCATGGTTAGCAGATATCGTGTACATAGTAAAAGTACACTTACAAAAAGTTGAAAAAGTTAAAAAGAAAGTAAAAACAGAATAAAAAGCTGAGTTTAAAGTGAGTAAGAGCTGCTGCAGCAGGCTGCCCCCCCTCAGCGGTGCCATCTGCCAAGTTTCTGCACAGATTCAAGTTTATACCACAGAAACTACCAGAAGTGTAATGTTAAGTTCTACTAAGTAATCTATTTCAAGTTTAATGGTAATATCCTGGTAATAACCTGGAAACAAACAAGACTCCCTTTTACAGTCCAGTTTCTACTTATTTAATGTGTAATGTTCGTAACATAATTATATTGTGAAACCTATATTGTAAGTTAATTATTAACTATACAAACAAAGTAAGTAGCTATTACAAGTTTAATGGTAATATCCTGAGTTGTAACCTGGGAACAAACCAGGCTTCCTTTCCCCACAGTCCAGTTTCAACTTATTTAATGAGTAAATATTCATGTTTTCCTAATTGTTTTATGGAACCTGTAGCCAAGCAATTGTGACTGCACAAACAAAGGGAGTAATCTATTACAAGTATTATTGTAATATATTGGTAATAACCTGGAAACAAACAAGACTTCCTTTTTTACAGTCCAGTTTCAACTTATTCAATGAGTAAATAATGATGTTTTTCATAGTTATGTTGTAGTGCCTGTATGTTACAAGTTGGTGTTAAACTACACAAACAAAGGGTTTATCTATCAAGTTGAATGGTAATATCCTGAAGTAGTAACCTGGGACCAAACCGACTTCCTTTTGCAGTCGGTTTCTGTAGAAACTGTTAAATTGAATACATCTAAAAAGAACATACCCACTACCCAAGAGATGACTGTCACCCAGTGGGTGTTACCAGTAAGTACTGACATATATATTCACAAAAAGTACCCCAAAAACTTGGCTCGTACCATCAAACCCTGAATTGGAACCTTTGTTGTGGTCGTGGGGGGTATTTCCTAAGGTTTAATTGCCTATTTTCTCAGGAAATTACACAATTTTATCTTGAGTTATTACCGCTCTAAACCCGGTCGAGACTACATTAGTATTTATATATAATGGGTAATGTAGGTTTTCTCATTACTTCAGCTGTAGTTTCTCTATAATTACCTACATGACCAGTGGTTAGTTACTAATGATGCTATTGCCATTGCCTAATGAAGTGTTATTGCCATGTAAATACCAGGTAAATACTTGGTAATTAGGAGACTGTAAAGGCAATCCTTATCTGTCCATTGCATTGTGGCGCTGGAATAGGGGGGTAAACAAGTATGGTAACTTTATTAACCAGTGGTGCTAGATCAGGTGCACCCTGCCAAGTGTGTAGGGAGTGTGTCAAACAAACCTTTGGTAATTTCTTGGCTAGGCTTACTTGCCAACCTGTGGCACTTGGGCATGGGGTGGGATCAGAAATAAGGATTTATTATAGGTGGGTGCATTCGAGGTTGTGGCAATCATGACTTATCACATTCATTACTTTGACCCCCTTTTATCACAGCGGAGCTCTCAATGTCATGACGCACTGACAGTTTGGGAATCCTGTTGAGAGTTTCCTCTGAGGAAAGTTATTTATATATGTGGGGATCTAAACAGTAGAGTTGGGGACTTAGATGATTACCTAAAGGAGTTGGATGAAATTCCCTTAAGGGTGAATATAAATAATTACATTACAAGACATGTATTGAGTTTCTTAAGGATTCTAAGGTATGCATTTTAAATGGGAGAATCTTTCAACTTAGTGATAATTATACTTCAATATCCACTAAGGGCTAAGCAGTCGTTGATTATATAATCACTTCCCATGAATGTTTACAAAATTGTGTTTCTTTTGATGTGTTAACCCCAACTGCTTTAGCTGAGCAGAGTAACCCTTGTGCCCCTTTTGGAGAAAATTCCTCTAAGACAGACAGGCACAACAGCATTCTCTATGCCCTGGTCATAAACTGACAGGCTGGAGGTTGTAAGGCAAGGCAACCTTATTTCTATAGCACTTTTTAGCAACAAGGCAATTCAAAACGTTTTACATAAAACATTTTATGGGTCATGACTGGGTCCCATATGAACAGAATATTCTGGACAATGTTGCAAATGTTATCTAAGTGAATACAGCGTGTAGTTCCTTTTTAACAGTTTTCTTTATTTGTAAAGGTTTTGCAAAGGCATCACGTCTTAAAATTAGAATGCAGGATAGTGTGCCCTTTTTCTCACAGAAAGAGTTCTATTTTAGTCCATAATATAATCTGTTTTATTACAGTCCATTAGTCCATTCAGCTTGACAAATATCACTCATAGCTAATGAACAATTCCAGATACATAACACATTTTGCAATGTGCATCTTAGATCATATTTTCACTCACTATGACCACTACAGTATACAGATACAGATTATACAAGCATTCCCTCTGGCTTTATACTTGTCATGAGCAGGTGAGTCCATATTCTAAATAAATTCATCACAGTATGTCTTGGCCAAAGTTGTCACATATACTAAACATTGTAACAAAATTTGAACAACGTTGCTGTCAGTGAGCTTAATTGCTAGCTAACCACCGCTAAGGAAAAATCTAGAACAAAGACGTCACTGCTTGTTTTACATAGTTTGGCAACAAAACAATATGCTGAAAAAATAGTAAACCGTAAAGTGAATACTCTGTGTTGCGTAAATACAACATCTCCTGCAGCAGGGAGTGAGACAAGCGGGCCGCAGGGTGCACTAACTTCTTCATTCATCTAGGGGTCTGAAAAACAATAAATTCATCAAAGTCCGTGCCAGTAACCCTATTTTCCAAGCTACTGTAGCTGTCATATTTCACGTAGTCTTGCTTTGCCAGTTCTACATCCACAGCGCTGCAAAGGAGGGTCTGGCTAGTCCACACAGTATTCCGGGATGGGAGAAAAACATGCTCTAAATTTAAACCAATCACAATTGTCATTGAGCGCCCAACAAAGCCACGGTGGCGCTGCAAAATAGGGAAGGAACTTGTTTTGGTGGAACATGTCCTTGTTCAAAAGTTGTTTTATTCGTACAACAGAAAACTCAGATTGGACAGATGAGGAGCAGTTAACCATAGTCCTCATAATTCCACCGGAGTTTAAAATTGCACCGCTAAGTTCCAACACAAAGAAAGCAGAAGGTAACGGCTATCTGGGCGAAAAGACCGTGATCTGGCGCAATTTCCAGTAGCACCGGAGGTGGAACGTCGTGGATATAGACATTTCACAGGACCTGGGTGAGTCCGGTTTCCATTTGTCACTCTGACTGAGTAGAGTGTTGTTTATTTGGTTGACATGCGATTGATTGACACTGTCACTGTTCCTGTTGATCAACCTAAAAGGGCAGAGAGATCGGATAACCGTTCGCTTGAGTTCAGTGGAGCAGATAGCCCTGCATAGCTGTGTGATTACGAATTCATGAAATTAAAAAAAATTATGAAACAGCGGTGGCGCGCCGCTGCTAAATATAAAAAACAGGAGCGCTGTTAAAATAAATTAACAAATAAATTATACATTATTATTCATTAAACTATCCAGCATTATATTGGAGGTAAAAGCTCTACGTTAGTAAGTAAGTAAGTAAGTAAATTAAAACTTTGTGCTGATAATGCCTCTCCTTCACTCTTCACTTTGCATTTGAATTCAGGACTTTTACTGTGTTGTATTAATAGTTCAAGCCTACTAATAATAGTTAGAAAAAAGGTTTTGAGTACCATACAATAATATAGGGGTCACCAACTGGCGGACTCGAGAGGCTTCCATCCGGACCGCGAAGCCTGTTGACACAACTGGGAAATATATATAAATTATATGCGTATTTATCTTGTCACTAAAGAATTTTTTAACAGGCAGAACGAGGCCAGCTCTGTAGACCTATATGGGTCCTGCGACCACCTGAGACTGTTTGTTGCTGTTGCTAAGTTGCAACGAGTTCTGCGAGGCCCTGGGTGTGCCTGGGTTATTATGAATTCTGCCTTCCCATGCATGAAAAATCACCAATCTTTGCACATAGGTCCAGTCTTATGCTACAAATTCTCAACTGGCTTTGTGAGCTAATAGTCCTGATGTTGGCAATACAGCAACCGTCTAAACTTGAAAACTTTGAAAATTTAAACCAAATAATTCATACATGCTAGACCTTTTCAACTTTCACCAAAATGTAGGCCAATTTGAGCAGAAAAGTTCATATAATTCGACCTTGCTGGAATTAAGAAGTCTGTCACTCTGTTTCTCAAAAATTGTAAAACAAATAAACCCTACTCCTCCCACAGTTTTTCCTCAATATACATAAAAATTGCTCCAATGCATCTTCAGACTTTCCTGCATAAATGTTTAATTGTAAACAGTCCTGGAAACGACTAATAAAAATCCTCGATTAATAAATCTGCAATGTTTAGCTGATGGTAGAAGTAGTGTGTTAAATTTCAGAATTGTATCTCAAAAACAATACTTTGAATTATATCCTCATGTAAGATATTTCAGTCTATGGGAATAGTGCTTTTTTAAACATCAGTTTTTTTTTTGCTTATGGAGCAATTAATCTTAGAAAAAAATAATGTACAGATACAGATCTCTATGGGCGACCAACACGTTCTCACACCCATCTCGTAAAATATGGATGCTTGGTGCCTTTGTCGTTCTTATTGACGCTAAAAGTCTCCTTAAGTGATTTAAGTAAACGCGCTTGGTCGGGACTATTGCCGTCCCTTTAGCGCTATAAGTAAACGCGCTTGGTCGGAACTATTGCCGTCCCTTTTGACGCAGTTATGTTAAGGAAAAGGTCGTGGGTGGGCTTACAGTTCCGTGACACGCGGGAACTACAAGATGGTTAGGTTTAGGAAAGGGTCGTGGATGGGCGTACGGTTCCGTTACGCGCGGGAAGAACGGGACGGTTAGGTTTAGGAATGAGAACGGGTTGGGGCGGCTGTGGCTCAGGTGGTAGATTCTCAGAATTTTGTCCTGATAACTGAATTTTTGGCACTAGTTTAAAATCTGCCTTTACAAGCAACCCTTGTAATTTCCTTAGTCATTGTGTGAAAGTGTGAAGCCATCAATAGTATTTAAACAAACATCATCATTTGTCTTTTCTTTTTTTCCTTTCTCATCAAAATACCCTGCTCTTACTTACAGCTGCACAACAGCTATAATTTAAATTCTATCTGCTATTGCAGTCAGTGGGAATAGAACATCTTTAAACATCAGTTTTGTTATTTATAGAGCAATCATATTTTGTAAAAAAAAAAAATTAAAGACATCTCTATGTTGTTTAGATGGAGTACACACATTTTTTGAATATTTTCATGAACTGTGATTTTTGACACTAGTTTGAAATCTGCCCTTTCATGCCACCCTGTTGATTGCCTCAGTCATAGTTTACAGAGGTCTTCAATATTTTTTAGGACAAGGACCCCCTGGCTTAAAGAGAGATGGAGCTGGGACCCCCTGCTACATCTATTGTATAAAACCGAGCTGCATATTAAATTGGGTGGATGGATAATTATTCATACATGATGTTTTATTTGTTATACATGTGGATGGCACAGTGAATCAATAACCATAGTGGCTACCTTACCTATAATAAGCATCATCAATGTTGTGTAAATTATTTTACGAATAGGACAATATATCTTTGCTAATATGTTAGATTCATATTAATGTATATTTTCAGACATTTTAATTTAAAAAAACAACAACTTCATCAAAAAATTTGCAGATAATAATTTGGTGGCCTCCCTGGAGTAACTCTGAGGACCCCCTAAGGGTCGCGGACCCACTGTTGAAGATCTCTGGTTTAAAGTGTGAATCTGTCTATAGTTTCTACCTCAGCAGTTAGCTCAGAGAGCTTAGAGTCAGGTGATGCAGAATAAACAGGTATTGTGCTGTATGGAATACAGATATAGGTTTCAAAGTTTAATGATAATTGTATATTTTATTTCTCTTCCTCATTCTTATTTCTCATTAAAATGCTCGGCCCCAATTTACAACTGCACAGCAGCTATATATTTATTTGTTGTTTTTGCTCTCACTGAACCGGTTTGTAGTGTTCTCTGGACATTAGCCCAGCATCTATAAAATCACAGGTCTGAGACATTTATAGTTTACTGCATTATTAGTCAGTATGATGTTTACTTGCATTTTGAATATGGTATAATTCCTTTAAACCATAACGTTACCACTTTGGATGATGTTTTTATTGGTCCTGATTTGCTGAGGTCTGTTTTACACTGCTGGTATATACTATATATCACAGGTAATATTCCAGAAATATTATTCATTTTACTTTGATTTCTCCAAAAACTACTGATTTATTATTCATTATTAGTGTCCGACCTAAATGTGGTTCTTGAGTGAAAGGTTTACATCTGCTGCATCAAGTGAGCAGCTGTGTTAGAAATAAATAGTCAGCATTGAGAGTGCATTGAGGGGTAAAATGTGAGTGGTAAAATATTATATATATATATATATATATACACACACACACATCACACATCACATAAAAGAGGTGGTGTTTTCATAGCATGACCAATCGCAAGCATCTACCAGAGACGCATATTTTACATAAGAAGAGCAAATTATAATTCTACATAAATATGAAGAACACGGACACGGTTTTACAGGCAAAAAGCAATACAGTTGCTGCTTCCTAAAACAGGAAGGAAAGCTGGCAAAAAAATAGCCGACGCTGTAACTGTGTAAATCACAACACTTATCAATATCATCAGTCAGGCACAAGATCTGACCATAATTACACTTGTGCTTTCTATAAACTGTCGTTGCTTTAGCCTATTATTTCAGTTGCAACCCTGGCAGTGGGAAGCGATCATGGGAGCAAATAAAAAATATAAAAATATAATTCAAACCGATGTGTGGCATTGGCAACACACGGCTCAAGAAGCCGACAAATAGCCTATACATAATTCTCTGCGGTGAAAAATCAATATATTTCATAAAGATACCCATCAGAGAATGTTAACGGGGTTGTCGGTCTCTAAATGTTTTAACTTTTATGAGCGCACCTCTGTCTCTCTCTGTGCACCGAGCTCCACTGGATCTTCTAAGAACGGTGACGCCATTATCAACCGAGTATTGATTGGTCAGTAGGCGGTGCTTTTAGTTTGGTTGATCTCTAATCTCCAACATAACCTGCTCCCGACCAGGTTAGATGTTCATCATAAGTTACCACGACAATTGAACCCGGTAACAAGTGATTCACCGTCGTGATACACAAAATCCTGGGTTGAACCTGAAGTTACCTCAATAACGCCAAATCTTACTTCGTAGTACAGGCCTCAGCTTTCCTTTATCACCCGTTTGCTTACAGATGGAAATGTCAAGCATGTCCGCAATGTAGTTTAAGATTTAATTTGGTACAAGGGTGCCCACATAGTTCAGTTGGTAGAGTGGGCGCCCATATATAAAGGTTTACTCCTCAATGCAGCGGGCCCAAGTTCGACTCTGACCTGCAGCCCTTTGCTGCATGTCATTCCCCCCCTCTCTCCCCTTTCATGTCTTCAGCTGTCCTGTCAAATAAAGGCATAAAATGCCCCAAAAATTATCTTTAAAAAAAAGAAAAAAGAAAAAAAGATTTCATTTGGTACAAGCTTCTAACTTAGGTTACTGTTGACATTTTCCAGCCGTTTCAGCATAATCTGTTCATTTGGGACCACGCTCAGGACCCATAACATCTACACTATTTTTCATCACTGTTGCTGACCTGCAGTGTAGCTACTAGTGTTCCAGCACAAATGTTCAAATCCTAACCTAATGTTAACCCGCAGCTGAAAACAATCCTAATAATCCTGTTTTATAGGTTATATAAGCATAAAGCATTCTTGATGCAACTGCTTGTTTTTTGAAGAACCTCTTCAACTTGCCAGCAAAAAGAACTTCTCAGAGGTCAGCGAGAAAGAAACTACAACAGTTTTAAACTTTGTTCATCTTTATCATTTCAAATTTTGCGGTTGAAGGTGGCAGAGGAGCTGATGACTTTGGCGTATGAGAATGGGATCAATCTGTTCGACACCGCTGAAGTGTATAATGCTGGAAAGTAAGTATGGCTGTGTATGATTTCCAAGATCAAATCAAGATGTGACTTAATGCAATTTTGTATATGCTTTGCCACATGAATGTGTCTCTTGGTTTTCCCAGGCTATATGTAAATCAGCATAAGCCCCACTTTAGTCCAGAGGATGGTGGCAATACACATGAAACTGTTTCAACAGCTAAAAAGGCCAGATGAAAAATAATTTGTGCACTTCAGCAGTTTAGTAACAATAATAAACAACAACTGTATCAACAAATACAACTGTAGCAAAGCCTGGTCAGAGAATCAACGATGATTACGGGGGACAAAAAAAATGCAATCATATCAAATGTGGATCAACTAACTTTTTAGTAAACAAAATAACCTTACAAATGTCAAGATAGGAAATATGTTTACACCTACATACAATTAAATTAAATTGTATTCATAGTATCAAATCATAACAAGAGTTATCTCAAGACACTTTACAGATAGAGTAGGTCTAGACCACACTATAATTTACAAAGACCCAACTATTTCAGTAATTCCCCCAAGAGCAAGCATTTAGTAAATAATTAGTTTAGTCATTTAGTAGTTAAACTTTCTTTTAGGGTGAAGAAAAACTACCCACGCAATGATTGCAGCATTATGATTCCTTTTCTGTTGGCATCAAAAGGGTAATTTGAGCAAGATCGCCAGCAGTTGGCTCCATGCCTCGGACATATCTATGGTGCTAAAACATTCTCTTAAGTTTTCGCCTCTCTTTTCCACTGCTCTCCTCATTTCTCTTCACTGCGCTGTTCTGCCATGCTGTGGGGAAATACAAGTTAATACAAACCATTTAGGCTATTCAACTATTCACCTGTATTAGAATTCTGAGATTAAATTATGTGCAAGGGCCATCCATTTAGTTTCCCCCTCATTTCCACTACTGGAAACAATGCTAAGAACTGTAAAAATCTGAGCTCTGATTTAAGGTGAAAAAACACTCCATTACCTCAATGCCCTCTTTGTGGGCAACATAAGTATTCAGGGCTGACATTAAATACCCAAAAAACTGGTATTAAAAAACTAGTATGTGTCTTTGACCTAAAGGCATAATATGTACTGATTTGTGCTAACTGTTGGTAAACACACAGTGTTCAAAGTTTGCCCCTCCTCCTCGCCCCAAATACAGCTCAACAGTGACCGTCCACTTTTAAAATGGCTCTGGTTCCGGAAGTGATTTTCACCATTCAATATCTCCATTGACGTTCCATTAAATGCTTATATAAAAGGAGATCAAGCCTAGAACCAAGCCAACCAGCTAAAACATTTGATGCGGCGCAATAGAACATTTTGAAAACGACAAAAAAGGCAAAGGTAATGTTACAAGACTGTGTACATAAACGCTCATAGACTTAGCTCGCTTTAGCTGTATGCGTATGCGGTAAACATTTCCATGGTTGTAGATCCCAGAGGGATGGTTTGATTACCTGCTCATAATAGGACATTGCCTCTTTAGTGTCCGTGAATGTCACAGTGGTCTCTTGATGAGTAACTATCAGCTTGCATGGATGCAGGAGTTTCTTATTTGGAGCTCTTTCTCGTGTTTAGACTACTGTAAGCACTGCCAGCTTTCTTAATTTAAAACTTTGCTGGTAGGTCCTTGGGCTCACCTACTGTATACTCGAGCACTGACTTGAGTATATGTATAATATGTAGACAAGTTGGCCAGGTAGTCTATATGGTGGTTTGATTCTCTATTATGTCACAAACCGACTCAAAGCATGTGACAAAGAGGAGACACATCATGATAAAGTTTAACCAAAAATGTATTTTATTAACACAAATCAAACCGAATTAGACCAAATAAAAAGGGTTATTAAGGTGTGGAGTGTGTGTATTGTCAGTGGTGTAAATGTGCATGAGGGATTATGTATGTGTGCATAGGTGAACAGTGCAAACAAAGCATAAAGATAAACTAAACTACATAAACAAACCAAAAAGGAAACCAACGAAACTAGGGAGAACAGGACCAGCAGCAACCAGCCACAAGCAGAGACCAGGGGGCTGTTTCACAAAAGCAGAATTTATAAATCCAGGATAACCGATAAAGCGAGGCTTGACTGAGTCTAATCTGTGCATCCTGGCTAGGTGCGTTTCACAAAGGCCAAACCAGGCTGAGGAGGTGCGACTAGGTTGAGCCAGGCTAAAGTAATTTGGATAGATGCGCGTTCACGGCTTTCTTTAACAGACCCCGAGGTCGATCACAGATATACATTACACAGAGTGAGCAGCAGCTTCTTATGGAAGCATGATAACGTGAAACACATTATTTGTATACAAGAAAAAAGAAACACGGCCACTGTAATGAAACAGCAAGAGAAAGCGTGGCAGACGATCGCAAACCAACTGAATGCTTAAGTAGCCTAAATATATACATTAACTGACCACTGCTCTGAATTGAAACCGTCATAATCATACCATTCAAGGATTAGGCTACTAATTATTTCCACAAATTAACAGTTGTACTCTTTGACTTAAAAGTAAGCAGAAGATAAAGTTACTCAGGAAATTTACCATGAAGATCAATTTTCTATAACGCTAGAATATGATGTGTAAATATCTCTTTCACATATATCTCTTTCCCAAATTATAATCCCAGTTTACTGGACAACACAAATTGTGTGCCAAGAATGCCAAATACAATGCACATGGAAGTGGAACAAACATGATCCTTTATTGTTAAAGAATTAAAAAAAACTTAATCAACTAAAATAATTCAAGATGCATTGGTCCACTATAGAAACACAGCACTGTACAGGACCAGGCTAGCTGCACAGAATAAATAATGGTAATTTAGGTGCCTCTGCTTTTGTGAAACCGAGTCAAGGCTGAATTGAGCCAGGATAACTAGTAAAGCCCAGCTTAATCCATTAAATTGGTTTGGTGAAATAGCCCTCAGAGCTGCACTGCAGCCAGGCTTAAATAGCCTGGGCAACTCAGGTGTTCCAGGTTACTCTGACGAGTTCCTGCAAAGACAGAGACAGGTGAACAACCAGACACAGCAGGGATCGTCACAATTATGATACTATTTTTACAACTGATCTCTCTTCTTCCTCATTTTTGGCCAGATGGCTTAAAGTTTATAAATGAGTGACTTGGATTATAGACATTGTTTTGTTTAGTTTTGACTCTTAATGAACAATAGTTAAAGGATACGTTCAAAATTCAATACTGATATTTAAGTTTCATGTAATTTCATGAGGTGGAGCTGACTGTATACCATGCAGCATCTCTTTCATTGAGGGGGACTTGTACAGGAAGTATATAATTTTAGGGGGGTGGGTGTTAGGTCTAGGGGGTGTTGATTGTAAAGCATGTATTTTCTTTCTTTTTTGTGTGTTTTTGTAATGCATCTCAGGTCCATAATTATTCATATCATGTTGTTTCTATGCAATGCCGAAATATAAATGTCTGAGTTGGAATGTAAAAGAGTTGGGGAGTTTTGCTACAAAAAGTAAGGTTGTGTTGCACCGAGAAGAAAATAAAATAGACTAGTTTATTTACAAGAGACTCACCTCATATCATCTGCTCATGATCATCTTAAATCCAGGTGGTTTGGAAAAGTGTACCATTCGTCCTTTACATCTAATTCAAGAGGGGTGGCTATTCTTATCTGTTAAAATGTACCTTTCTCCCTAGAAGAAGAAAAATCTGACCCATATGGTAGATATATATTTGCTAGAGGCTTTTTTGCCCATGAAGAGGTTATTTTATTGAATCCATATATTCCTAATTATGATGATCCCAAATTCATTAATATTCTTTATCTTATGTTACTCCAGTATGAAATTCCAAAATTTTGGGGTGGATATTTTAATTGTGTAAAATTGGATAGATCATCTCAAAATAAATATGCATTATCTAATATGTCAACAGCTTTGGTAAATAATACATGAAATGTAGGACTCTATGAAGTCTGGAGAATGCTTCACCCAGAGGAGAAAGCATTCTCTTTCTACTCTCATGTGCATGACTCTTATTCAAGAATAGATTTTTTATTTAATTATCTTTCAAAAATGATAAACTGCTCTTACTACGTTAGGATTCTTTCTGACCACTATGCTTTGATTTGTGAAATAGAATTTGGAAAGCTAGCACTAAATTATAAACCATGGTGATTTAATAGTATATTACTCTCAAAATTGGAATTTGATAGCCTTTTCATCATCATTGAAAAAGAAAACAAAAAGTTAGTTGAAATGCATTGAAAATGATATAATTAACCTGGAGAAGCAACGCTATGTAAGTAATGATTCTAATATTTTATTGCAGATAAATCAAGTCAAGTCAAGTCAACTTTATTGTCAATTCTGCAATATGTGCCAGACATACAGAGCAATTGGAAATAGGTTTCTTTCAGACCCACGGTGCAGTAAGGACACGTACAACAAGTATAATATAAAAGATAAGAAATATATACAAATAAAGATAAAAAAGATAAATAATATGTACAGATAAGATAAAGAAAGATAAGTAATATATACAATACAGTAATACATTCTAAATAGTGCAAATGTAAGGCAAAATCAAACTGAACTTAATGAACTTAAGTTGAAGTATAATTCTATTAAAGCATGCATGTGAATTGGCATTCATGAAATCCAAATTAAGCTATGTAGAACAAGGTGAAATTGCAGGAAAATAATAAACTAGGCAGCCTTTATTTGGCACTAGTACAGTGCCCGTTGAAAATGTGCCTGTTTGGAACGGGCTGATTGCTTGGCCTGTGGTATTGCTGCTTGTAGAATTCTTCAAAACCAAATTGTACCCCAAAATTATTTACAGAAGGTCCTAAACCACTTAATATTGTTGGGAATCGGTAGGGTACAGATTTAATTATTGGCAAATTATCAAAGATGTTTTATCAATATTAATTAATGAATATGCGTATTAATAACTTCACCAACTTGACAAACAATCAAAACGGGGCACCACCCTGAAACTCAGGGGCCAATAATCAAACTGTGAAACAGTCTCATTTAGGTGGTGTTCCCTTTAAAATACAGATCTTAATCAGTTTTTGTATCACGAAAGATATTGACCTCTCACTCGACCAGCGAATGATACGATGTATCAGCGCTGAACAACGTGTCTTCTACGGCAACGGATTACCACGAAGAGCAGGAAGCAGTGATCGCCGGTGGCTTTTATGTTATTTTTGGTGCGTTCAAGGAGCCGCGGCCAATCAGAAATCCTGGCCTCGCCAAAGGTGTGAAAACTCGTTGTTTGAAGGTAAATTCTCCATTTTGGAGGAGTATTGGAGTATGAGGCTCTTTGGCCTCAGGAGAAGTTTCAGGCCTTTTGAAGTTTCTCTGTCTTACAGAATAGTATCACCTGTTAGGTTCCAACAGTATGCAACTCCACTGTATAGCCTACTACTGACTTACAGTGTAGGCTACTTCTACATCAGAGGAAGACATTCTACTAATATATTCCTGACAGAGAACGTGGCAGATTCAGAATTTAATCACAAAATATTACAATGAAAATGTTGACTGATTAGACATTGGCCTCATGGACTCCTGGTAGTGCGCTACCCACCTGGCCCGTTATGAGAGCTAAACAGCACCTATCTGCAATCAACAACCAGAACCGTGTGTGCGCAGAGAGAGAGAGAGAGAGAGAGAGAGAGAGAGAGAGAGAGAGAGAGAGGGTGTTTTATCGTGTTGTATGATCGTTAACGAATTTAACACTTCAGCAGAGGTGTTAATTTCCATACAGGTTTAGTGGCTTGACGGTTAACGGTGAAGTAGGGGATTTGATTCGCGGGGGTATTTTGGCGACGGTAACGTTATTAGTGTTGTAAATTAGCAATAGACTTAATCAACCCGACCCAGGGTGAGTCTGATGAAAACTGTGTGTCTGCCCGGTTCAGCTTGGAGATTTTCTCTCATTGCAAAGCACTGTGAAGGAATAATCTCCGATATTAGATTATGTTCTGCCTCTGTTTAGAAGTGGTGAATGTAGGCTACAGGTAACAGCAACTTAATACGATATAGTGTCTGGCTTTTGTTTGATATTTAGTATTGGCAAATGGCTTTTTATTGAGTTTACTCTTAGCTAAATAATAGACACTGAAAAGCCAGCTTTACGTAGCGCCGTTTCCCCCCCAACCTTATTCCACACAACAGTTGCGCTGTTCCTTTCAGCTAGCCACTCATGCTCTAGGAAAGTGAAGAAAGGTTAGTATATGTATCCAGCAATCATGTAATGTTGGATGTAAAGTTGGAAGCAGAACTTTGGTATGATAAAGGTATAAGGAAAATGTTACACTTGGTATTTTTCTTTCATTCCAACTTGATCTCACAGAATTCCTTGAAATGAACACGGCCCCTTAACTCAAATCTGTGGCAGTTTCACAGAATCGCTGAAAATTCCATGATGGGCCCACGGAAGAATTCCGTGAAATGAACATGGCCCCTTAAGTTAAGGAAAAGGTCATGGGTATGCTTACGTTTACATGACATGCGGGACAACAATGGGGTTTAGGAAAAGAATAACGGATGGTTGAGTTTAGGAAAACAATAATGGGACGCGGGACAACAACGGGATGGTTGCGTTTAGTTTAAGAATAACGGGACGGTTGAGTTTCGGAAACCAACCTTAAGTGCAGGGACTTGATTTTTTTTTATACTTTCTTGGTCATAATTCTTCTTCCTTTTGGTGAATTGTATACCCTTCCATGAGCACCGGTGGTTAAAAGGATACCAGAAGCGCTCCTGCCACTTCTTTCTTTTATAGGAAATGCATAGCTTTAAAATGGAAGGCTTCCAAACCCCCAGCAATGGTCCACTGGTGAAATGAACTCTCAAGCGACTTTGTTATGACATTTATTACAAGAGTAAAGACAGAACCTCTGACTTTTTGAAGATATGGAAATCTCATGATTTTATGAACTTTTACATTAATGTTAGGGACTATGTTATCTGAGTGCATTTATTATGTTGTTTGATCTGTTTATTGGGTTTGTTTGTTGTTTTGTGTTTTTATTTATTTTGTTTTATTTTTATTTTATTTTATGTTTTTGCATGTCTTGTCCGTCTTGTCCTATTGTGAAGGACTTGAAATAAGAGGAATAAGATTTATGTATGAAATATCTTCACACTGTTTCTGCAAAATAAAAATAAAAAATAATTTTAAAAAAGAAGAAAAAAACATTTCCATGGTAATAGCAACCAATCACCACCAATCAGAGACGTCGCTGTTACACTTAGGATTTTGGGTAGTGTAGTACTTCTTCATAAGATCGCCAATGTTTTTTCTTAAACTAAGGTTGATTTCATACAAACTTGTGGATTCTACAAATGCAGAAACCTTTGTTTTCATAGCTCGTGGTCTACCTTGGATAGTTTACACATTTTGGCTAATCAAAATCCTTATGGAGAAAATGAGTGGGATTTTTACATCTGGAACCACAATGTTCAGCTTTATACCAGGAAGAGAAAGAGAGTGAGAAAGACAATGCAGCACTGGTCGAGCGAGATACAGAGTGAATAAGTAAGATAAATAAGAATGAAATGAAAAGGGAGTGCCGAACAAAGCAGTGAAGCGGAGGAACAAAATGCTCTTTTCTGATTATCTTGGAGCAGTTATGTTCTAAACCACAAATACACACACACACACACACACACACACACACACACACACATTGCTGGATTATGAGTGAATGCAGAGCTTCGTCCTGTCTGTTCAAAAATAGTGGTCACTCATACTACTTAATACTTAATACTAATTCTTTTGTGGACTTCAATTTATAAATTTTTGCTAAGAATTACAATAATTTGCAAAAACATGTCTCGACCTTCTTGAAAACCCCAAATAATATTTCAAGGGGTTAAAGGTTAAAGGACTGCCTGTTCTGCCAGCCAGTCTGCCACCTGCTGCCCAAATGATACAACCGGACAATACCAAAATAAGTGCATGTCCTCCTCCTTAACACAAAATCTACAGCAATTATTAGGGCCCAAGCGCCGACAGCGGCGACAGACCTACTGAAACTGAAGGAATTATTATTATTTTCTGCAAATGAATCACCTTTTTGAGGGGCTAAACATACTCAAAAACTCACCAAAATTGGCGATCACATCAAGTCTGGTGAAAATTTACGTATTTTAAGGGTTTCGGGAATCAGCGCACAAAAATACCTCGCTAGTGCACCCTGCAGTACGTTTGACGTAGACTAACGAAACTTGGTACACATATGAAGCATGTCAAGATGTACAAAAAACTTAATTGGAGCTATACCCTAAACCGAACAGGAAGGAACCGAATTGAAAGTTCGAAATTAGTGCGATTTTGGCCATTTCCACATGTCGTACTTTAACGAACTCCTCCTAGAGATTTCATCCGATCAACTTAAAATTTGGTCTGTACCATCTTAAGACGTTAAAGTAAAATATTTCGTCATAGGGCATGGCTGTGGCGGGGTGGCCATTTTGTGCGTTTCGCCATCGAAACAGGAAGTGGGTGTAACTTGAGTGTATATTGTCCAATTGGCTCGAAACTTTTCAGGATTGATAAGAGTCCAACCGACATCTACAGGCCGATATTGGCTCAAAGTCATAGCGCCCCCTAGTGGCAACAGGAAGTAGACCTACAAGTCAAGGTGCTATACTTTAATGAACTCCTCCTAGAGATTTCATCCGATATTTTCATCCGACATTCAAATTTGGTCTGTCCCATCTCAACACCTCAAAGATGAAAAGTTATTCAAAGAAAAACTTTTCGTCAAACGGTGTGGGCATGGCGTGGCGGCCATTTTGAGTGTTTAGCGATGAAGTGATGATGGAAGTGGCTGTAACTACAGTGTATATTGTCATATCTGCTTGAAATTTCCCACAATCAACGAGAGTCCAGGCCTGAGGACATATACAGGCCAATATTGACTTTTGGTGTTAGCTGGCAACAGGAAATCAGCCTTATATCACAAACATCATCCGATTTACATGAAACTTATAATGTGTAGTCTACATGTGACACTGAGCCGCCCCCTATACCACGCCCACTTACTCAGGCCACGCCCCTTTCATAACATTTGAACCGTTTAAGGTAGAGTCTTATGTAAGGTATCAATGAACTCAGCAGAGACTTCCTTTTTTTATTGGTAAAGGTTTGCCCCGACCCCTATGATTTCGCCACGCCCCCTTTCACATCTAATGAACTGTAGGACGTCTATGTGTAGAGTCTTATGTGAGGTATCATTGAACTCAGCAGGGAGTTCCCTTGTCAGTTCAGAGATGTTCATAGGAGTTTGGTTTCTGTTTGTCCTACCACCATGAAGAAGGAATCCAGGGCAATCCATCTAAGTTCAGAGTCTCGATCCTGTAGCTCGCCACCCAGCCAACTGAACTGGGAATTTCTAAACCCTGGAAGTCTCTGGGATCTGAAGAGTCGATGTGATCCAATATCCCTCTGTGGACTGGACCTCCCCTGCGTAGCGTTTCTCAAATCTCCACCTCCTCCACCTGTAGATAAGGCCAAATCATCAATTACTATTCAGTAATAAAATCAATTGCTTAGGCTACAATGAAAATAAAATCAGGTAATATTTCAATTAATCCATATTGAAATATCTAAATCTCTATTCAGTTGTAAAACCGTTCTTAAATGTCTTCTCTTAGGTATCAAAAGTATATAAATCCCTTTCAGGTATCAAAAGTACATCAATAATTAACAGGCAACCTTCATACAAAAAAATGTGAAAGCTAAGTCAGTTTCCACTATTTTCTCCCAAAGCTCTTACCACTACTTTTGTACTTTTGAACTTGGAAAACAAAAGGAATGTCTCAAAATAAAATAAAATAATATAGGGGTGTCATTATTGTTAGCTTTGATTGGCTTATAAATAAGCCAATGGGTGAACTTGGGTCCGTGAGCTGACCAATCAGGTATCAACTAGGCTACGTTAGATCTCTAGATTTACGTCCTATGTTTACGTCCCCTCACGTCCCTTTAGGCACCTGCATCGGAACGTTGTATGGGCTGCTGTTATTCACTCGGTAAGAGAAAAAGAACAACATTTAGTGAATTAAATCAATTCTACATACTCAATATTATCCAATACTGGCTATGCCTTGTTGTGAATAGAGCGAAAGAGAGCTGTGCCTGAATTCACTGTCGTCATGTAGTTAAGGCAGTGAATTCCGTTAGGTGAGTCATTCCTTAGCACTAGGCCTTGAGTTCGCTAGGATCCATGCTAATCGGTGCTAATAGTGCAAAGCTAAAGGGTTAGCTAAGGTGCTGTATTCATATGCTAATAGGGTAATTAGCCACAAAAGGCTTGCGGACTACTGCATATTGCTTGTGAAAAGGCTAATGAGACTATCTATTGGTTATGGAAAGTAATGTTGCTTTTCAACACTGTTGCTTGCTGTGGGTATTTTGTTGAATGAATGTTAGTACAAATTGTGAATTTAATTGTTTAACTGGAGTTTATGGTGAAGTAAATCAAAGAGGGAAATATTTAGTGCATTCTTTCTACTGTTACCAGTACAGGGAGGGATAAATAAGCATGCATGTCTTAATGCCTCTAAATTACAACACTGTAGCTTAAGTTATGGGAAAATAATACAATTTGAGAGATTTGTACATGCAATTTATGCAATTTTATTTAGGATAGTGTTAATGTTACTAAGGTGGGTTCCATAAAACTTGAATTAGAAATGTATTTTTTGTATAAAGGTTGCCTATTAATATAAATGTCTTTTGATACCTGAAAGGGATTTATATACTTTTGATACATAAGAGAAGACATTTAATAACGGTTTTACAACTGAATAGAGATTTAGATATTTCAATATGGATTAACTGAAATATTACCTCATTTTATTTTCATTGTAGCCTAAGCAATTGATTTTATTACTGAATAGTAATAGAGAGAAATTATTTGGCCTTATCTACAAGTGGAGGAGGTGGAGATTTGAGAAACGCTACGCAGGGGAGGTCCAGTCCACAGACGGATATTGGATCACATCGACTCTTCAGATCCCAGAGAATTCCAGCGTTTAGAGATTCCCAGTTCAGTTGGCTGGGTGGCGAGCAACAGGATCGAGACTCTGAACTTAGATGGATTGCCCTGGATTCCTTCTTCATGGTGGTAGGACAAACAGAAACCAAACTCCTATGAACATCTCTGAACTCTTGTCATCCAGGAACAATTGAGCTCATAGAACTGAAAAGGGTTTCTGTTATGTGCGCATTTTATACACTTTTGTACACTTCTCAAACTGTATCCTGGTTTCCTAGTCTCTTTATTGATGTTCAATTCTCTGGCTCTTAACATTCTAGTTTTCTTCTGGTTCTGGTCCAAATTCACACTGATATCAACTTCATAACACTACTATGAGCTATTTCATAAATGTACATTCTTACATCGTAATAAGGGTTACAAATACTTTTTTTACTTGTGTCTCTTTGTATCTGCTAGCCTTAGCAACTCATTCATAAATGCTTTGTAAAGCATAACAAGTCCTCACTTTAGATGGGCTCACGCCATGTAGTCAACTAATGAGTAGTAAGTCATGAGTTACTCATGAATTGATGTGTTGGTAAGTGCTTGTTAAAGATGCATTAACACACTAACTATCCGTAGGCATATTTCTGAAGGCATGTCCAAATAGAACAATACATGTGTGTGTCCAGGTTCTGTTAGCCTTTGCAACTCATTTATAAATGCTTTGTAAAGCATAGAAAGTGTTCACTTTAGATGGGCTCACACAATATACTTAACTAACAAGCAGTAACTCCTGAATTAGTCATGGATTAAATTATTGGAAAGTATTTGTAACAGATGTTTTAACACCCCAGCTATAAGTTTAGGCCTATTTCTAAATCATAACATTTTATTTATGGCATGAACAAATGTAGGTCATTAACTTAAATGTAGATCATTAACTTCCTAGTTTTAACCGACCTTATACATTCCTGAGTAGCTAGTTAATAATGGTAAAATTACTTAATTTACAAATGGTTAATGCAGTACTTACAAATGTATTTTTCTAGATAGGCTTATTTACTATGAACAAACCATTTATAACTGTGTGAGCAAATGCTTTACTGATGATGAATTATGTATGAACCAAAAAATGAATAATGATGAACAACCCATTAACAAATAGGTAACTAATGCTTAATAAATGATGAATTATGTGTAGTTATTATAAAGTGCTACCATAAATTGTTTTCTTCTGCTTTTTTTGGTGTTAGTATTTTGTAAAATAATCTCAGCGGAAAAGCCCATA
This sequence comes from Sander vitreus, assembly GCF_031162955.1. Taxonomy (NCBI): domain Eukaryota; kingdom Metazoa; phylum Chordata; class Actinopteri; order Perciformes; family Percidae; genus Sander; species Sander vitreus. The sequence continues at coordinate 31,529,250 of NC_135861.1, read as the reverse complement.
AATAAGTTGAACATGATGATTCATAAATAAACTGCAAAATTCTCAACCAATCTTATCATATAGATCTTTCCAGTATGTTTGAAAATGGTATGAATGAGAAGTGATATTGTAAGAGGAGATAAAATAATGATACATGGCAGAGTTAATTTTAGAGTAATTTATAATTTTGGAGGCAGGGGCGACAAACATGTAAATTATGCTGTGATTTTTTTTAATCATATTTATCCACGATAAAGGTAATGCAGACAACAGCTGTGCATAGCAGTGACCTTTACGTACCCATGTATTTTAAAATTAAAGAATCATAGCTAATGCAGTCTCCTTTGGCATCCAATATGTCATTCACAAAATAAAATTTGAAAGTTGTCGTCTGGCTTACACTCCATCTTTTGGCGATACAGACTGAAACTGATACCATGAAGATAATGAAGAACTGAGACTGGTTTGGAAAAATAGTGGACATTTTTTTCATTAAATGTTTGGATAATTGAGGAAAGAAATACAATTTTCCTACAAATAAGAGAAATTTGAATTTATGATCCAAAGCTGAAACATGTTTGTGTCAGTTAAACTTTTGCATCGGTATGAGGTGCTGAGGGGCAAAGTAGCGGTTGGAACACCGTGTGGGTTCCAAATTCTCTTTGCTGAGGCCAATAAACATCCCACACTCACAAAAAAAAGAAAAGAGGACAGGGTTTCTGCAGGTACAGCCACCCCACACTCTTCTAGTGGATCATAAGTGATGATTGAGAGGTATGACTTTTGTATAGGTCTATACATTGTTTTTAGGGATCTTTCAAAAGGTGATCTTCTGCAATATGTTTGATAAAATAATTAACATAATGCGTATGTGTATTATGTAGAGAAAATTACAATACATTTGTTACAATTAACTCATTTCATTTCACAATTCTATAGCCTTAGGATAGGTCAATATTATGGTGCTAAAACAGTCTCATAAGTATTTCCAACTTGTAAAACACAATTCACAAATGAAAACAGAGTGATTTATATTTGTAAATCTGTGTTGTATCTGTGTCTCTAATTTGTGCCTTGTGAAACACAATTCACAAATGAATGCAGAACGATTTGTATCCACTAATGCGTATCTGTGTCCATGCGTTTAATTTGTAACTCGTATTTCATCATTTGTAAATTAACAGTATTTTTCCTTGAATTTGTTATTTAAAAAATGTGACAAGGGTATATAAGCTTATATAAGCTGAAGCTTCTGACCCTACCCTTTGGTTACGACCAACAAAATTCATTCATTCATTCATTCAATGTAAATATATGTGTAAATCTCCTTCTATTTGTGTGGGTACTTTTGAGACTGTTTTTCTGCGCCGTTGTTGTTTGTCATCTGTTAAACTACATGAAAAAGCCTTGTCAAATGTTTCAGAGACGGTTGGCAGAATCTACTTGATGTTCCTCTGGGTAAGTTGATATTATTAGGACTTTGTCGTCAAATAAATTACATTTATGTTTTCAGCATCATTGTTTGCAGGCATTTTCAATTTGCTTGTGTTGTTATGACAGTTTACTACTTTTTGGAGCGTGCCAACATTCACGTTCTTGTACAGCTTGAACAGCTTGTATAACATCTTGTACAGCTTGTTAGCTCGTTAAAGTCAGCCTGTAACATGGGCGTTGCCTGGTCTTTGTATGGAATTGGCAGTCTGAAATGTTATTAAGTGCTGCTTAAACCCGTCGGCGAGCTAGTGAATATATTTGGTATCACATGAAACTAGAGGATCTAAGGAATCCATTGATACCAACCATGTCATGCATGCTTAACAGCCATATATAAAATAAGGTTCCAAAGTTAAGCCATTTTCAAAAAAGTCTCTCTCACCTCAAGAAATCAGAATAAAAATGGATTTATCATGTTTTACACTGTAGCTGTTGCCATAACTACAGATTTCAGATGATGTTGCAAGTTAAACTATAAAGAATACAAATTTAACATTTGCTCGACATATTGTAACCATATTTATTAGTACAGTAATTGCCACACACTGGATTAAATACATGCTTCTCATGTAAGACAAAATGTATGTGCAGTTGTACACCCTGATAACAAATTATAGTTTAATCACTGAATCTGCCATGTTTTACAGATCTGACTGATCAGATGCTGTCCTGAACACCTGTTTGACAAGGTTTACCTGGACCCACAAGACTCCTCACAGTATGAAGGTATTGTGGGACAGGTCTGAAGACAACACAGCAGCATCAGGAAAGATTCAGTATCCACAGGATGACTTATGTGACCTGAGAGCCTACATTACCAGCTGACACATCTTCAGTAGAAAAGAAACCCTTTAGACTGGTGGAGGGCATGAGCTGGACAGTTAACATCTGCTACTCTGTGCATTATGTATACACACTTTATATTTCCATTTCATTGACTATGAATAAAGTGCTTTATTTCTAAGCACTAAGGTTTGGTCATTTTTAAGTTTAGTAGTAAGGCTCCTTAAGTGTTACATAACATGTTTTTTCACAAAGACTTTAATTGCAATTGTTTATACAGGTGATATGTCTGATTTAATGCATGTAAAAGGGTCAAACACCAAGTCCATTTAACATCCTGACTATGAAAATGTAATCCTTAACGACAAGTAATAGTGACAGTAAGCAACACAAAACATTTGTTTAACAGTTAAACTTTCTTGTTTTGACAGATGACAATATGAATAAAACTAAAGTATTTTGAAGGGGTATGAAATCTAATCTGCAGCTTGAAAAACATTTCACAGCATAAATATAATGGACGGATAAAAACTTCAAGTGAAAATTTCTAAGTTACTTTGTGAAACAAGAGTCCCTTTCACACAGCCTGATCAATGTCTATGGACACAGTAGTCCTCACAGTAGCTGTTAATACTTAAGTTACTGAGCAGTTGAGAAGAACCTGTCGAGCAATTACTTCCTCCTGATGGTTTCTCATACTGTGAGGAGGGTCTGGTGGGTCCAAGTACACCTCATCAGTGGTCAGTCAGATCTGCAAAACACGGCAGATTCAGTGTTAGATTAAACTAGGCTATCATTTTTTATCATGGTGTACAACTGCACATAAATTTAGTCTTGAATAAAGGAGCAGCATGTTTAACCCGGTGCGTGGCAATTACTGTACTAATAACCATGGTTACAATATGTCGAGCAAATGTTAAATTTTAATTATTTATAGTTTAACTTGCAACATCATCGATTGATTCCTTAGATCATCTAGTTTCATATGATACCAAATATATTCACTAGCTTTACAACTGGGCCCACTAACAGTTTAAGCAGCGCTTAATAATATTTCAGACTGCCAATTCCAGACCAGGTAACGCTTACAGGGCTGACTTTAACGAGCTAAGTTATATAGTAAACTGTCACTGCCGCTATAACAACACGAAGCAAAATGTAAATGCACTGCAACAATTTTGCTGAAAACATAAATGTAATTTATTTGACGACAAAGTCCTAATAATATCAACTTACCCGGAGGAACGTCAAGTAGATTCTGCCAACCATCTCTGAAATATTTGACAAGGTTGGCATCTATAAGTGTTGCATTACCGCCATCTACTGGAAAGTGCTGGGATCGTCACTTGAGACAAGAATCGCTTCTGACAACAGCGTGGAAAAACAGTCTCAAAAGTACCCACACAAATAGAAGGAGATTTACACATATAATTACATTGAAAAAGTTAATTTACAAATGATGAAATACGAGTTACAAATTAGACGCACGGACACATATACGCATTTGTGGATACAAATCGCTCTACATTCATTTGTGAATTGTGTTTGCGGATACAAATCGCTTTGCATTCATTTGTGAATTGTGTTTGCCGACCTTAGTTGTCATTTAGCAGGGCAAATTGAAGCACCTATTGAAGCACATATTTTGCATTGCTAGCACATTCTGGAGCATAGGGACCAATACATATAAAACCACTGGCTAGTTCACAAAGGTCTTAAGCTACATACAGTAAAATGGCAAATTTCTATGATGCTGCCTTGGCTTTATTTAATGTTGGTTTGTTTACAGTTTACATTGCTAATTATTATTATGTTCATCGGCTGAGTGTGTGTCTAGATAACTGGTTGTTGAGTAACTGGAAAGTGAAAAATGCATGAGAGGTCTTTTAAAAAGTTTTTTTTGGGAGTCAGGAAAGCTGAACTCATCTTCTACATTACTATGTAGTAAAATGCAACTTCATATGGCATATGAAATAGATTACATTTCATAAACAATTCATTTTATTTCATTAATCAAAGAAACATCAAAATACTTTTCTTTCTCTATTTCTCTATCCCTGCTTTCCTTTCCCAGGGCTGAAGTTGTCTTGGGAAGTATCATAAAGAAGAAAGAATGGAGGTAAAATTTCCAGATTGTTTTCGCAAAACTAGGGGCATCATACTTGACAGTTTAGTTTAGTTTAACTTATAACCCTGATTTTTTTCCGACTTATTTTTAATTGCATGTCATCTGTAAGGTAATGCCAGACTGGCACATGTCAATACATCCCAATGGATTGAACTGCTATTCAGTCTCATTGCTCTGGTTAGCAGATCACTACCATATATATATATACATATAGCTTTGCTGTCAATTCGTTGGAGCTGCTGTGGTGTGTGCAATGCCGTTGAAAGAAACAGGTGTGTTTATGTATGTGTGCGGCTTGCAAGGGAAACTTGGACAAATGCCTTGCCATTTGTGTGATGAAAGACTTTGTCATTCATGTTCAGGGTGGCAGGGATCAGCCAATCAGTGCCTTTGTTTCGGTTTGCAGAAAAAACATGCTGACTGCTGGGTTTCCTTTTTGGAGTTAGTGGTGGGAGGAATCGTGGATATTATGAATTGTAGGCTACTAGCTGCGGTGTGCGAGTCATCCATCCACGTGTGTGTTCATAATTATGTAAGTAGACTGGTATAAATATATACATATCTTACAATACACTACATTATCATAACTTTCTGCTAGCCGCATGCTAACGCTCACAACAGTATTGCTCTCAAATATTTACTAAAATAATATAATTATTGGAGTGCTCACAGAGGCTATGTAACATGGAACTATAAGTTTGTTACTGTGTCTGCAGCAGCAAGGAGGTTGTTTAATTTAATATGGAGCTGATGTGTATGTTATTTGGTCAAGTGGCTAGCTAATAAAGTTAAGATATTCTCTGGTCCCTTTTACGAAATATATATTTGAAGGTAGGCAAAGTTTTTTAAAGAATTGGCATATTTTAATTTATAATGAAACATGAATGTGTTATTTAAATGAAAATTAATGGTATCAGATTGAATTGTATCTCATTGAATCGCACTAAATCGTTTCAACATAGAATTACACTGATTCGTTTCATAGCCCATGTATCTAGATATGTATCAGCTCGTTTTTATAAAGGAGAGATGCACACCCCTCATTAATGTAATATATATATATATATATATATATATATATATATATATATATATATATATGAGTCCTTACCCCAAGTGAAGGAGTTCAAAGAGAGCTGAGCCAGAAGGCAAAGCTCTCAATCTACCGGTCAGTTTTTGTTCCTACCCTCACCTATGGTCATGAAGGCTGGGTCATGACCGAAAGAACAAGATCCAGGGTACAAGCGGCCGAAATGGGTTTCCTCAGGAGGGTAGCTGGCGTCTCCCTTAGAGATAGGGTGAGAAGCTCAGTTATCCGTGAGGAGCTCGGAGTAGAGTCGCTTCTCCTTTGCGTCGAAAGGAGCCAGTTGAGGTGGTTCGGGCATCTGGTAAGGATGCCCCCTGGGCGCCTCCCTAGGGAGGTGTTCCAGGCACGTCCAGCTGGGAGGAGGCCTCGGGGAAGACCCAGGACTAGGTGGAGGGATTATATCTCTAACCTGGCCTGGGAACGCCTTGGGATCCCCCAGCTGGTTAATGTGGCCCGGGAAAGGGAAGTTTGGGGTCCCCTGCTGGAGCTGCTACCCCCGCGACCTGACCCCGGATAAGCGGATGAAGATGGATGGATGGATATATATATATATATATATATATATATATATATATATATATATATATTACATCCCAGCTTGTCTGCACCGAACACCTCGTGCATCAGGGAGTTCATGAATGCAGTAGGGTTGCCTTTCTCGCAGTCTTCTGGTAGTTCCAGCACTCGGATATTAAAATTGCAGCTGCGAGATTTGAGTTTCTGTTTCAGTGACATATTCTCAGATTGTGTATAAGCAAGCTTCTGTTCTATATCAGCAAGTCAGCATTCTGTCTCATTAGCGGCTGACCTCGGGGTCTTTCACCTTGATTGTATTAGAAGCCATATCATTGAGAAGTGAGTCCAGAGATTCTTGGATTGGCTTCAATTATTTTTTTTAATTTTTTGGGCATTTTTAGGCCTTCATTAACAGGACATCTGAAGAAATGAAAGGGGAGAGAGAGGGGGAATGTAGCAAAGGGCTGCAGGTTGGAGTTGAACCCGGGCCCGCTGCGTCGAGGAGTAAACATCTGTTTATGGGCGCCCGCTCTACCAACTGAACTATCCGGGCGCCCATTGGCTTCAATTTTGAGTTAAATGCTGAGCCAATTTCATGGGTAAAATTCGGGACAGGACGAGACGGAGGGGTAACATGAATTTCAAAACGCCGCACCAAAATGATTTATTAATTTCACACAGTGGAACACAGAGGTCTACGGAGCCCCGGAGGTGACATGGAGGAAGAAAAAGAAAAAGAAAGTAAAAAAAACAACAACAAAAAACATGACTGGAGACAAACACTAAACTCGAGATCTTGAGTTTGTGACATGGACTGTTGCAGCCAATGAGCAGCCAACGGGAGCTGGCTGCAAGACGACTCAATCACCATGAACAGGATTTTTTGGGACTTCTGGTCACCCTACGTACAATAGATGCAAGTTCTTGGCGGTCCATAATGTTACTACCTTGTTTAACCCAAGTCTTTCCTGAGGTTTCGTAGTTCTCTGGTGGCCATGCAGCCTGTGCTGATAGACAATCAGCTGAAAGTAGGTGCAGAGTTTATCTTAACACTGGCATGACAGAACTGAATCAGTAAAATATGTCTTTGAGCCGGGTTAAGTTATGTTAGCCCAATCAGCTGGTCTTCACTGTTAGCCAGCATCTCCTGGTAGTGGCAGGCTCATGACAATAGTGCAGGAAGATGATTTTATTTTTAGAGCAGATTTTTTTCCTAAATTCAATTCAACGCAATTAAATTTTATTTATAGTATCAAATCATAACAAGAGTTATCTCAAGACACTTTACAGATAGAGTAGGTCTAGACCACACTCTATAATTTACAAAGACCCAACAAGCACAGGTGAGACCACCTGCAAGGCATTTCTGCCGACGCACTTCCGCCAGTGCTTTTTGGTCCAGCTGCAGGGTCATCAGCCGGGAGCCACTCTTCACAGATGTTTCGCTCCTTTAATCCCGGAACACCTCTAAGTCAGCTCTAAGAGCCCACTCCCCTCCAGGTGTCAGCAAGGACCTCTCTCTTACTGTGCTACTGAGTGCCTCTCCCCCTTTAACGAACTGGATGGGCGGGAGCTGGATTGGTGGGCTGGTATGGTTCACTTTGAGCTTTCACAGGACTTTGTCATGACGCCACCCGTAGCGGCCCTGGGTCAGTGCAGTCTTGCAGCCAGAGATGATGTGCTGGAGGCTGGGACTTTGGTGGCCACAAAGTTGGCACGGCTCCTCTGTGCCGTAGCAGCGATGCAGATTTTGGGAGCTTGGGAGACTGTCATACGTGGCTCTGATCAAGAAACTTAGCCTTGCTTGGGGCAACTTCCATAGATCAGACCACGTGATGGACCTGTCATTGGTCCATCTGCCTTGCTGGGATTGGGTCACAGCCATGACCTTGTAACCCTCCTCTTCCTCCCTCCTGCCTTCTGAAATCATGAGCTATTTCCTTTCCTCCCTTGAGGCTTTGGACCATGGCTTGGGTAGTGTTCGCCATCCAAAACCTGCCGTGCCATGTTACACCACCCCCTACGTCCTCCTGGTGTTTCAGCCGGGTTATGGCCTGGTCTACTGCCTGCGATGCGTCCCATTTTCTTCCTGTTTGGACTTAGACTTTGGCACTCTGTACCACTGGGTCAGGTGAATCTTTCAGTTCAAACAGCAATCTCACTTTCTCCAGTTTATAGCCCAAACTGATGGTTTTCAGCGGAAGTCTCAAGGTGTTCTTTCCAAATAGAGCTGCACTTGACAGGCATCAGGGAAGGCCTATCCACTTCCAGATGTAATTGTTTGCCTTAGCATCCATCTTCAGGACTGCTGAAGAGGGGATGTCACACAGCTTTAAGGGCCACATGAGACAATGGAACAGGGTGAACTGGTAGCACCAGACCTTAACCCTTGTGTTGTTTCAGGTCATTGGGACCCGTCCAGTTTATTTGAAGTTTTGTATTGGCCTGGTGTTGAGCTTCAGAAGCTCAATGCCAGGCCAATACAAAACATCAAATAAACATATAGTTAACCCTTGTGTTGTTTTTCAGGTCACCGGGACCCGAAGGACAACACAAGGGTTAAACTTGCCATGTAGTAGGAGGCTTTGATCGATCTTCTTTAGATCAGCAGTGAGCTGTGCAGTCACAGAGACAGTCGTGTTTTTATCTGACAGGTCAGCTGTGTATAGCCTACCCAGGCTTTTCACCAGCTGTTCTGCCAGGCATGGAATCTTCTCGCCATCCACTGAGAAGGAGATGTCGTCTCTTCTGGCTCCTTTGCGGATTGAGACACTGTGAGATTTGGATGGCTTTATCTTCATCCTGGCCCATGTCAACAGTTCCTCAAATCTCTTTAGGAGTTTGTGAGTGCACGCTGCTGTCTGGAGGAGTGTGGTGACGTCATTCATATAGCTTTGGATAGCCGGAAGTCGCTGCCCTGCTGGGGATCTGACTCCTTTAACCATCTGTCTTCCTCCAACTAAGATGACCTCGAAGGCAGCTGTGAAGAGAATTGGGGAGATTGAACAACCCATGGCTATTCCCTTCTGCTGTTGGTACCACCCAGTTGTAGCTGTAGATGTAGAGTAGCACACTTGGAGATTATTGAAGTAGGTGGTTATGAGACTCTGGATGCATGGTGGGATGTGGAAGAAGCTGAGGGCGTACCAGATGAGCTGGTGGGGTACAGACCCATAGGCATTAGCCAGATCGAGCCAAACTTCATGGAGGTCTGACTTGTTGCGTTTGGCTGTCTGAATCTGTTCCCAGATCATCATGTAGTGCTCCACGCAGCCTGAAAACCCTGGTACGCCTGCCTTCTGACAGCTGGTGTCTATGTACTTGTTGGCCAGGAGGTAGCTGGACAAGCGGCTCGCCATCACCGGGAAGAAAATGTTCCCTTCCACATTCAGAAGCGCAATGCCTCTGAATTGGTTGATGTTTCGTGAGTCTTTTTCTTTTGGGATAAAAGTGGTGACTGCCTTGCACCATGCAGGTGGATAGATTTAGTTTTCCAGGCAACACTCATCATCTTCCACAAGAGCCTCAAGGTCATGGGGCAGCTCTTGTAGACCTTGTATGATACCCCGTTTGGTCCAGCTGCAGAGGCAGCTCTTGCTCGAGACACCACATGGTTGATTTCAGACCATTTCGGGGGGATGGTATTGAACTTTGACGATGGCTCCGATGGTTTAGGGATGTAGCCAGGTGGACCAAGAGGACATTCCCGAAGGTCGTCGCTTGTCTGGGTTTTTATAGCTCCCGTTCATTGATGTGCAGCCTCCTTGAATTCTTTTCCTCCAGCAACCCGCGGGCGTACTTGAAGGGTCATGGAAGAAGCTCAACCTTGCGACTTCTGCGTCTCCGGATTCTCTCTGCTCTCCTTAACAGTCCAAGTTTTCCTCGGATCTGGTCCCACCTTTTTGTGCTCCTTGGATCTTTTCCATGCTTTCCGTAGGAGGCGGCGCTCTTTTACTAGCTGGTGTATTTCCCTCTCCCATCTTCCGCACTGCTTGGGAAGGCTCCTCCTTTGCTGCAGCTCTCCAAATGTTCAGCTTAGCGATTTCGTTGCCTTTCAGGGTGTTCTGGAGGATTGTATGCAGGCTCTCATCGAAGCTTCTCCACTCATCCTTTTCACTGGCTTTCAGCCATTTGACAATGGCTTTTTGGCAAGGTTCCGTGGCTGTAGCTCTTCTGGGCTCATCGCTATCGTATTAAGATGTTCGAGCTGCTGGATTTGTGGCAGATGATGCGTATCCTCTTGCAGGGGCTGTCCTGGCGTCGTTCTCCCAGGTGCAATGGTGGGCTCAGTAGCGCTGTGGTGCTCAACCTGGCTACTGTTCCTCCTTGTCTGTTACAGTGCAAGCTTGCGCCTGGGTGTTCCTGCCACACTTTGCCTTCCCCTAATGGATTCGCAGGCCAATGTATGTGGTCACTTTGGTCCATTCACAGCTGCATTCTCTTATGATCCTTTCTTTGTTCGTTGTGTCCGTTCCAGTCGTTACCAGGTTGTCCATACTGTTTGGTCCATCTTCCATCCCGCCTCTCGGTGGACCATTGGGCTGTTTTATCTTTATTCTGCTTGTAGTTAGTGAGGCAATTGCTTCGCAAACGTGCGGACATAGTAACTAGCCCCTCTGTCCCTTGTGCAGTCTTCAGCCGGGAGTTGTTTCGCTCCTTTAATCCCAGAACACCTCCAGGTGGTGGTGCTGCAGGGGGTGGCAGGGACTTCTCCCTGCCGCCCCCTGCAGCCAGCCCTAGGATCCATCTCTCCCCCAAGCCTTGTCCTTTCTACGGAGCCATAGCCAAAAGCTCCCTTGCTCTGCCTCCTCTGCCAGCTCTTTGAGGACTCTCTCCAGTTTGGTGCCTCTGATGCCAACAGTCTTGAGGAATCGCTGGATGGAGGTTCCAGTGAAGCCCCTGCAACCATCTTCCACTGGGTAGGTGTGTGCTCTCCACGCAGCTTGTGCACATGCAGTTGCCAGTTCCGCATACCTCTCCTTTTTTCTTTCAAAGGCAGCCTCCAGCCCATCCTCCCATGGCACGGTCAGTTCAGCCATAATGACCGACTGAAATGACTTTTAGGGAGAAACCTCGGGTGGTGAGGAAAACTTCCTTTCAGGGAGAAACCTCAGACAGACCCAGGCTCTTGGTAGGCGGTGTCTGACGGTGCCAGTTAGGGTGTGATAATAGTCACAATAAAGATAATGGAACTATGACTAGAAATAGTAGTTGTAGTAGTTCATGGCGTAGCAGGGCACTGCAGTGCGTCACAGGGCATAGCAGGGCGCGGAGCAGCTGCAACCATGACATAAATGACTTGACACTGTCTGTGTTCCGTTAACATGGTATCAACATAACTAGTTATACATGCCAGCAAATAACGGCTAATATAATGGTAGCTATTTGCTAAAGTTAGCCTCTTAAAGTTTCTTCTGCATTGTCCGCTGCTATATATATATATATTATTTATATATATTTATAACTATTTATAATCTGGCAACGTTTGTTTTGTTTTTATTGTATGTTAATGGGGGTATCAGGGTGGTGACCCACAGGTAGTTGTCACGTGTTTGTGTTTTTGTATATACTTGTTCTAAAAGTTTGAAATAAAAAGCAAACGATGGTATTTGATTGTCAGAAATATAATAAGGGAATACTGAATGTCATTATAATATTCTATAATGCTAAAGTCATTGAAATATATTGTTTTCAGGTGTCATTTTAAAAGGATATATTTCCAAAGTCCGATTTCTTTTTTTACATATGTTCCCACATGCAGGCGTTCCAGTTTAGTCATCACCACCAAAATCTTCTGGGGCGGAAAGTATGTATAAGCTATCTTTTTTTCTTTCTATGATTGCACTGAATTAAATATGTTCCCTATTGGCCATATGCTAGGGTATTATAAGGAGGTAACATTACAGCAATGTTCTAATAATTTAATAATTTATACTCTTTATTGATCCCCAATGGGGAAATTACAATTAGGTCATTTTATTATTGTCCACTAAAAGTCAAAAAGGAAAAATGTTTTTAGAACTGCAGATTGATAAAGTAACATCAACTCCTGTCAGGCTCTTTTGCCACCAAGTCCAAGGGACATACGCATCATTACATTAGCTGAGTAAATAAAGAGGCTTAAAACAACAGCTAATGGTCAAAGCATGGTCATTTTTTTAACACCTGCGGCCTCATTTATAAAACTGTGCGGCGAATTTGCGTCAGAAGTGGCGTACGGATGAAACATAGGATGTGAGTACGCACAGAAATATTCAGATTTATAAAACACGCTGGTTTCCCTTTATAAATCACAATCAACTCTTCGGGCCCTATTTTAACGAAGCGCACGGCGTGAAGCGCATGGCGCAGGTGCGTTTAGGGTGTGTCCAAATCCACTTTTGATAGTTTGACGGCAGAAAAAAGGGTCTGTGTGCCAGGCACATTGTTCAAAGGGGTTGTACTTAGTGTCTTCATTAATAGACACATAGGTGTGTTTTGGGCGTAACATGCTATAAACCAATCAGAGTGTCATCTCCCATTCCCTTTAAAAGCCAGGCGCGTTTGTACCCTGTCGCATTGCTATTATGATGGTGGATTTGCACTGTAATATTTTTATTTGTAATCTTTTGCATTATTGCACATTTACTAATTTGCAGTTAAAATAACAATGAAATTATTGACTTTAGACCAGGTTTTTGTTGGTCAATGGAGCGATCACTTCCTGCTACCTCAAGATAGCAATACGCCAAGAATTAGACTGAACATACGTCCCTGCAAGACCAGCATGCCCATGGGCGCAAAGATGGTGCATTTGCTATTTAAATGATGCGGGCGCTGGACGGGAAATTGACAACTGCATTGGTCTAAAACTAGCACTTAGACACTTACGTCGGGCTTTGCGCTGTGCCGGGTGCAAGATAGGGCCTAAATGTGGCGCAGCTTTGGCGGCTTCATGTCACGCCCATAGTTGCCTAAAAATAGTCAGTGAAACACCCCCAATCAATATTCATTGATTGAGACATCATGGCAAACGTAGAGAGGAAAAACTAAAAATTAAACTTTACCCAATGTGAAGTAGAAGTTATTGTTGGAGAGGTGGAAAAAAGGAGGAAAATGTTATTTAGAGGGCACAGTGTGGGCATCACTAATGCGAAAAAAGCTTTTGAATGGCAAAAGGTGGCAGATGCTGTTAATGCCTCAGAAGGTCGGACCATAGCCAAAATAAAAAAGAAATGGTCTGACATTAAGGTCGATGCAAAAAAGCGCCTAGCGCTACATCAAGTGTGTCAGCCACGGGTGGTGGGCAGAGCTGACCCCTCTTGATGAGACACTTGCAGCTATCATCGGGGAATCCCTTTTAAGTGAAGTGGTGACTGAGGTGGAGGGGGACACAAGTGCAAGATGCACCGGATGACACAGGTACGTGAAATCAGTAAAATAAAGCAGTCAAGTCACATGTATGTACATAATGAAACTTTATTCACAAAATCAATCTCTATTTTAGTTGCAGGGTGTTCCAGCGGGGCCAGTTGTTTTGGTACTGCAGCTGAGCAGCCGTGTGGGCCCAGCGTCTCCACAGCATGTGTACCAACCCTCCGGCAGCAGCCGTGTCCTCACCAATGCAGTCCTGCAAATGCAGAGGGAAACCATAGTCTGTTAGAGAGGTGGCGAAGGAATTAAGAGAAATCAAGACTGTCCTGTCTGAAATCAACTGCACAATAAAGGCATTTCTCAATAAATAGATATTAAATATTATGTTTCCATACCTTTTGTGTTTCATCACTTCTAAACGCTGGCGCACAGCAGCAGCGTTTGGCTCAAATGCCTGGGGATGTGGGTTGGGGCCAACAAAGCCATCAGCATCAGGGGGTAATGGCATGTTTTTAAGCTGTGCCACATTGTGTAGCACAGCACAAGCTTGCACAATTTGGCACTTGTCAGGAGTGTATAGTAACCTCCCTCCAGTGAACAGCCCGATGGTGCTCTCCACAATCGCGCAAGCTTGGCTTGGCGCACGTAATAGTGCCTTTCCTCTGCACTCTGTGGGTTCGGGAAAGGTGTAAGCAGCCACTACCCCTTGCAAGGAAAGTGAAGGGATTAGACAAATGTAAAGCCAGAAGCCAGCCATCTTAACCAAAAGGGTCGTATACGACCCTAATCGGCACCTCTGATTCATATTTTAATCATTTAATAGCCATAAAAGATAGAGACTTACTGATATTTGTAGCTAAAAGCTAAGGAGTTAGCCGTCACGGGGGTGTCTTTAGTGTCTTTCTAGCCTTTGCAGGTGATTTTCTATCCAGCCTGGAACTTGTGCCTTTTTCGGGGTCGTTGAATTAAATCCAAAACTCTTACATCCAAGATTTATCCACTTGATGTCCATAATTTATCACATTTTCGGTCATTTCTGCCGCTAGCTCTGTGCTACCGTCTAGCATAAATCTCCCATGATGCTTTGCAAGAGTGTGTTGATGTTTTTCAACCAATGGGAAGGCAGGTCCGTCACACATTACGCCTTATATGGGTATCCGAGCGAAAAAAACAAAGATATAGTGGGAAAGAAGATCACTCCAGGTCAGAATAGTCTAATGTGATCAAAGATTGTCTATTACCGTTCTACAGAGAAGAATGGCATCACTGTTTTGAGATTTGGCATACATTTGGGCCTTTTTTTGAAGAAATGTAAATAGTTTGTCCTTTATATGAGTTATAATGTTCATTATGTTTATTTTTGCACTGGATGACTCCAAATATATAGAAGAACTGTTTTAAAAAACACAAATACTTGTATAGCATATAACAGTTTTGGTGATACTATTCTGTGAGACAGAGAAACTTCAAAAGGCCTGAAGCTTCCCCTGAGGCCAAAGAGCGGCCTGTAGGGAAGTCACCAGTCTAGAACCCCATACTCCAAACAAAAGAATCCTCCAAAATGGAGAATTTACCTTCAAACACGAGGAGATACCTGGCAGACTGGTGGAAGGGCTAATAACTGCAACACCGTGGCTTCACACCTTTTTGAGGGACTGAGGCTTCCCATTGGCTGCGGGTCCTTGAACGCACCACCCCACCACTAGGCGGCGGGGAGAAAATAAAAGCCTCCGGCGATCACCGCTCCCGGCTCATAGTGGTAATCCGTTGCCGTAGAAGACACGTCGTTCAGCACTGTTCGAGAATCAACATTGTATCATTCACTGGTCAAGTGAGACGTCAGTATTTTTCGTGATACAAAAGGATCCGAGTGAAATACTAAACCCTACCCCTACCCTTGTAAACCCTAGTTTTATAAGCACAGACGGAGCCCTCTACTGGACTCTATGGGTCCATGTATTCACCCACTGAACTTTGCATAAACATAGCTTGCCAATCAGGACGTGCCTATCCGAATACGTGCAAACACCACAGGGCAGCGTCACCTCTGTCTGACATCCTTTTTCTGTTCAGCGATGGCGAAAGCTCACTGGTCTTCTTTCTCCACGGTAGGGCAGCGTCACCTCTGTAAGACATTCTTTTTCTGTTCAACGACGGCGAAAGCTCACTGGTCTTCTTTCTCCATGGAAGGAGTCGGCGCTTCAAGGACCTTGCCAGTGTCCCACATGTTCTGGTCTCATAGCCGGGGCAGGACCTTCATGACTACTGCTTCGAGTGCCTCAGTGTGGACCATGCTGAGAACTGTGTTCAGCAACCACTGGACTGCGAAGCCTGCTTAGCCCAGCCCATGATCAGACGCCAGCAGAGGCGGGATCACTTCCGCAGCTTCAACGTAATGCTTCACTGTGATGGGAGCGAGCTGGAGTCTGAGCCGACGTTGAGACACCCGCTCCAGCCGATGACATCCCGCTGATGACCAACGCTGCCGAGCCGGCGGCTTCATTTGCAGAGGAGGATCATGACAACAGCTTGAAGTTTGCGGAAGTTCACTGGGGGTATCTGTCCGCAGAGACTTCCTGGCAGTAATGGCCATCGTGGCCAACCAAGCCGGCTCTTGTCTCGCCTTCTCTCCCAGACATCTGGCAGTGTTTGAGGCATCCTGGCAGCATCTGTTGAAGACGAAAGCCCCGGTTGCACCCAAAGTTTCTCAGGGCCAAATGAACAATCTGATTCAGGGTTTTGCAGCTGCCCCCGGCTGTGTGATGTCTGTAGCCACTGTTGGCTCGTTACGTGTGGCTTGGACTCACTGCGCTCCACAAAAAGGACCGCGATGATCTCCTGGGAGCTCCCATACCACCACGAGGCTTTTTGGATCAATTACATCAGTCACTCAATGCTTCAAGTGACTGGTAAAGGAGAAGTCACAGCTAAACTGCATCTGCCCCTCGCTCACCCACCGAGGCAGGAGGAGTCGAAGAGCTCCAGTGTGCCAAAGAGGAGCTTCACAATCGCGAAATTACTATTATTTCTTTTTTCTTTCTAGTAAATAGTAAGTAGATTAGGTGTTGGTCATTCTCAAAACCTTTGGGTGCTCTAAAATATTCCTACGTCGTCCTCGTTATGTGCACAGGGCTACGTGATGCAAGATTGTTTATCATGCCATCCCTACCATACTGTCTGACTGACACTCCGTCCCACAGCATCATCGTCATCACAACAAACCACACATGCAGTCTGGTAACCTGAGATCTTTTGATAGTGTAATTCCTCCCACCCCCTCTTGCTCAGCATCCACAAACAATACTGCTTCGTTTATGCTGTAAGACATCCGCTCCATTAACAACAAAGCACTTCTTAATCATGAATTTCTCTGCTTAACTGAAACCTGAGCCCCACTCCAAGTGCCGTGGTGGTGGGCTGGCTGTAATACACCGAAAGGACTTCCTGGTCAAAAAGCTTTCAGTTCCCAATGTCACCTCTCTGGAATGCCTTGCCTTCAGTCTAACTGGGTCGGCTCCACTTCAGATGGTCCTTATATACCGTCCCCCTAAAGCCTCCACCACCTTCATGTCTGAGCTATCTGAGCTACTCACCTCTGTCTGCTCCAGGTCTCCTTCCACACTCCTCCTTGGTGACTTTAATATCCACGTGGACTCCAGACACCAGCTGCACACTAGCCACCGAACTTCTATCTCTACTGGACTGCCTCAACTTCACACAAGTGCAAGGTCCCACCCACACCAAAGTTGCCGCCCAAGTCCATCAGCATATGTCCAACCATGAGCTCTATGAACCCCTTCAGTCAAGATTCAGGCCGTATCATAGTACAGAGACCGCCCTCATCAAATCACAAATGATCTACTCACAACTGCTGACTCTGGACACATCAGCATACTCATTCTCCTCGACCTCTCCAAGGCCTTTGACACAATCTCCCATACCATTCTCCTCAACCGCCTATCCCATTACCTTGGTATCACTGGCACAGCTCTCTCCTGGTTTCAGTCTTACCTCTCACACAGGAAGCAATTTATCACCATTAGCAACTCCCGCTCCGATCCAGCTCCGGTCAACCAAGGCGTGCCTCAAGGCTCTGTGCTTGGACCCATGCTCTTCACCATCTACATGCTCCCCCTTGGTCAGATTATCCAGCAACATGGTCTCAGTTTCCACTCCTACAACGATGATACACACTTTATATCAGCACCAAACCATGCCCTCAGCTCCCCCCCTCTCCCTCGTCAACTGTCTGCATGACATCAAAGCATGGATGTCAACCAACCTACTCAAACTGAACAGCAATAAAACAGAGCTCTTAGTTGTAGCCCCCAAGGCGCTGCTCCAGAAGGTTGGAGATCTCATCCTGGATCCTATCAAGATAGGTGGCCATCCTCTGAGGTCCGCAACCTTGGTGTAATCCTGGACTCTACTCTCTCTTTCCATACTCACATCAAATCCATCACCAAATCAACCTGTTTTCATCTCAAAAACATCTCCAGACTCCGGCCATCACTCTCTGACTCCGTGGCAGAAACCCTCATCATGCTTTCATAACCTCCCTTTTGGACTACTGCAATGGAGTCCTGTCTGGGGTCCCCAGGAAAACCCTAGACACACCTCCTGAAACACCACCTGTTTACCACAGCCTACAACCTCCTTTAGCTTAGCCACTGTAATTCTGTAAAGCGTCCTTGGGTTTCTTGAAAGGCGCTATATAAATAAAAGTTATTATTATTATTATTATTATTATTATTATTATTATTATCCAGATTGCCACTTCCTGTCACGAAGCCAGAGTCAAACACTATGGACATTTTCTACTTCACGGAGATAGAAAAAGCACCTGTTTCAGCTGTTAATGTAAAAAAGGAGACCAGAAATGACCCTGTGTTGTCCGTTGTCACGGACGTGATTGTCAAGGGCCAAACTGCTGATGACGCAAACTTAAAGCCCTTCGTTGGAGGATGGTCACAACTGTCAGTTCAGTCAGGATATTTGCTGTGGGGGAGGAGAGTGATTATTATTTCCTGATAACTAAAGTATTGCAGTAACTTCATGCAGGACACAGTGGAATAGTGAGAATGAAGGAGATAGTGAGAAGCTATATTTGGTGCCAAAGGTGGACTAACAGTATGCTAAAAGTTGTTTATCTTGTCATATGTATGGCAACGTCACAGATGCTCAGATCTCTAAACCACACCCACTTCTCAGCTGCACTGACCACAATGTCATCTTATTACTGCCAAGATAAAGGTCACAACTAAAAACTGGTGAACCCAACACAAAATCCATTAGAGTCTGGAATAAAGAAGCAACTGAAACATTGAAGGGTAATTAAAATAATGTTCAACCTGGAAATTTGTGTCTAATAGACTGATGTAACCAAAAATCTTTGAAATTGGTCCAGTATTGAGCGGGATCGCATTGATGGGCCAGGGTGAACAGAGCTGCAATGTAACCTAATAGGGCAATTGTGCACCCTCGATTTTTGTCCACTGAAAATTATTGTTTTTGCCACTTTTTGGCTTAAATTGTTATTAAAAGTGTCTTGACAACATAATCGATCTCAGGAGGTGACTTCTTGTCCGAAGACAGATTTGGAGTAACAATTACTATATGTATGTATGTATGTATGATTGCTTTTATTTTAGGTAGCTCATGTATAGCCTATCTACATATTTATTTAATTTATTACAGCCAATGAATGCAGAAAGTTAAGTTTGTCAGAATATAGCATATACTGTATAATAAATATCATGAAATAATTTAGTTTAGGCAAACAAATGGTTATTGTTAGAAGAAAAGAAAACACCCAACATTTTCTTAGACCTGTAGACACCTACTGACCTCAATCACGTCGGCTCCCTCAGAATCAGCTGCCCTGCCAATCTCCTGCTTCTCTCTCTCTCTCTCTCTCTCTCTCTCTCTCTCTCTCTCTCTCCCAAAAATATCTTTCAATATCCATCTGGTCAATGAATTGAAGGTAATCTGTACAATCTACTATCTGTACTATCTGTACAATAGCATTAATAGGGACACTATGACATTTAGTTTTCAGTGACAACAACATTCTATGGGGACTGATATTGTTTTTGAAATATGATACTAAATATGATACTCTCTCTCTCTCTCTCTCTCTCTCTCTCTCTCTCTCTATATATATATATATATATATATATATATATATATATATATTAATGGCAAAAATAGAGCTGTGGATAGCTAGGTTAACTATTTCTTGTATTTCACTCGTTCACGCTAGCTAGTAATATCCTCTTTCTTTAACCTCAAGAAAACGTAGCTAAAGTTAAGCAAGTAACAGTCATTTTTTTAAAGATATTTATTTGGGCATTTTAGGCCTTTATTTTCATAGGACAAATGAAGACATGAAAGGGGAGAGAGAGGGGGAATGACATGCAGCAAAGGGCCACAGGTCGGAGTCGAACCTGCGGCTGCTGTGTTGAGGAGTAAACCTCCAGGCGCCCGATTTTCACTCTGTATATCTCACTGTGTGTGCAGCAGGAAGTTCAGACCAAAGCTACATGACGAGACAAGTGAAAATCTGCAGCTACTTGCAACGCACCGGTCTGCAACGTATTTGGGCTTGGGTCTTTCTTTTGTATTTA
The DNA here is from genome assembly GCF_031162955.1 of Sander vitreus. NCBI lineage: Eukaryota > Metazoa > Chordata > Actinopteri > Perciformes > Percidae > Sander > Sander vitreus. The sequence goes on along the minus strand of NC_135861.1, from coordinate 31,509,284 downwards.
AAGTTGTGCTCGTGCAGACAGTATAGTTGTGTTTGTGCAAATGAAACATTGCTCTTTATGCATTACATTGCCTTTTGGTTGCGAGGACTCTGCAGTTTCAGGGCTGACTCTAATTACACGCCGGTCCATGGGCGACTGCGAGGAAAGGATGCCGAATGTATCCTCAGCAACCAACCTGGCACGGCTGAGGCGGTAATTGAAAATCCTCTGCTCCCTTGTGATGTTGGAGCCTGGGAATGGCCTCATCAGGTTCCTGTGGAGGGAAAATGCCTCATCTCCCACAAACACATATGGCAGTGAGCCTCTGTGCTCTGCTCCAGGGACGACAGAATATTGTGGGAGGTCAAGGGTGCCATCACGGAGGCCCTCTCCAAAAGCTGAGTTGGGGAGAAACACCAAATAATCTATTTCAATTCCCAAAAAGACACCTGCTAAGGACTTTAAGTCATGGACTTTTTTCCTAGCCTGGTCCTACCAGACTCTCGTACATTTAATTTGTACAGAGAGTCTGGCCTCTCTCCATTGACAAGTGTTAACTTCCTTGAAGGCGGGTACTCTGTTGAAGTTTAAAACTATTGGATTTGCCCAGAGCCACTCTGGATCTGCTATAACCAATCGCTAACGTTTGGTCGTGACTTATGTCATGCGCATGTGCAACAAGAGGGGAGACCGACAACAACTATCGGCTTATATTTCGCATCAGCATCGCTAGCGTTAGCCTTAGCCAACTCCTTCACCACTAACGGAGCGAGCTGGAAAATTAAACTTTTCTTCATGGCCACCAACAAAATTCAGCAAAGATTGTCCTTGCTCGGGCTTTAACTTCTGATCTTTCTAGTGCACGTCCTCAACGTCATCGTTCTCAGCCACTCTCTCTGTTCGCTGATTAGACCTACAAATATTTGACCGGAGAAAACCCAAGAACATACCGCAAAGGGAGTACTGAAGGGAAATGAAAATTGAGCAGAAGTAAGTAGGAGGGCAGAGCCAGGCTACTGTTTTCCTGCTTTTGACAATGAATCACTGGACCAGCAGGCAGTCAACAACCTGGTCCAAACATTTGCTGAACATTCATTGGAGCATATCAAAGTCTAAGGTGCTATGCTGTGGGAGCAGAGTCAAAAAAGCTTCCTATCTCTTCCAACCTCTCAGTATCTAGTGTCAGCTGGTGGAGCAGGTTGAGTCCTTTAAATTCCTGGGAACACTTGGGGAGATTGACACCTGGCCATCCTTGCACAGTACATTGACTCTGTGAACAAAAAAGCACAACAGCGCCTCCACCTGCTGAGGAAACTGAGCAACGATATTTTACTGGTTTACTCATTGAATCCATTCTCACCTTTAACATTTCATCCTGGTACAACCTACTCAACACCAAACACAAAAAAACTCTCCTGCATAATACATTACTGCAGTAAGATAATCGGTTCACCTCAAACCCCCCTATCTGAACTGTAGACAGATAGATAGACAGATAGATAGATAAAACATTTACGATACATTTTTCATTCCCTCTGTAATAACCACTCTGAACAACATAAAATAAACACTGTACTGCTGCTCTTTTTCAGTAAAATGTTATCCATTAGCTCCTTCAACTTCAACATGAGTCATGATGAAGGAGAATGTTGCCGTCAGGGCGGCACACAGAAAAAAACGGTTGAATGGCACTGGCGCTCCTGGATCCAGCCAAGTCTCGGTGAAAGGACACTACAACTCTGGACATCCCACTGGAATTCAACGTAGGCACGGAGGCCACCATGCTCACCATTTGACGCCTGCACACTGGCCAGCAGGATGCCCAGCAGAGAAGTGACAGTCAGTGTTTAGTTCCTCCACGCTTGCCTCAGTGCCCGCTCTGATGTAGAGATGGATAGATTCAGAGATGATCTTGCTTGTAGCCATAGGTCGTAGCTGATAGTCATTTTCACCTTTTTGAAAACTTTGACTGACCAGAGTCAGCATAAGAGTAGTTTCGCATGGCCAGAACTATCTCCCCAGCACTGTGGAGTAAGGTCTGGCGCCTCTACACATATATTGCAGGATAGGATAAAAAAATGCTCTGGGTTGTTGGCATTTCTTTAAACCAATCACAATCATCTTGAGCGCTGCTAAGCTCCAAACGCAGAACACTTAACTAATGAAGTTAACATAATACAGTAACGTGAGCTATTTAAATAAGCTGGATACATAAATACATAAACATAACTTGTTCCTGTGTATCACCCTGTTTAACGTTACTCGTCCACAGCAATCCTGCCACAGTCGGTCCCAAAACGTCCCAGTTGGATAGTAAATGCCGTAACATTAAACATATTCTTTGTAAATCTTTACAATAATTCCCCGAAAGAACCAAGCAAGCCTGCCTTGTTGTACAATCCAAAGTTTCCTCAAAATTGCCATTTTCAGCGTGTAGCTTGCTAGCTCGAAGTTTGTTGTTGCGAAACGAACACAGTTTTGCAAGGAGAGGGACATCCGGCGATTATCCAGTAAATGAACTGTCGTCGATCCAGACTACCAAAAAAGCGGTGAGTTGATGATTGACTCATAGTCATGAGATTGCTGCAGATGGTCTTGTTAGCTTGAGCTCATCTTCTCCACCTTTTCCTCTGTGTTTACTCTGATGTTTACATTTGAAAATTTGAGCCAGCTGGCTAGCTAGCCCAGCCCAGCAGTCGGTAGGAGGTTAGCAGAGTCTGCAGGACACTGGCAAGTTGATTTCCCCATCCTGACTCATAGCCAAATGCCATCACCGTCCAACATCAACCACACAAAGCACAACACATATTTGTAAAATAGACAATTCAGCATAAATTTTACGGAGCTAACGGAGAGGCAACTGGAGAAATCTGCGCCATTTAGACTAGCATTATTTTTTTCTGGCTAATGATAATTCATGTCATTTTAAAAACATGTCACCAACCAACCTGTCCTTTTCCAAATCTCTTTAATGTTACCACAAAAAAGGAGGAAGCAAACCTGGCTGATGTTGATGATTTGACATCAGGATAACTCCCTTTAGAAAAGTTTTGAGGGGCTGTATTGTTTGTATTGGCATACCACGGTCCTCCATTGGCGAAACTGCTGCTTATCATCATCCAGGTCAAGGTTGTATACTCTTTAATAAAGCTAATGGATCTGGCATCAGGGCCTCTGTTGCTCAGTTTCTTGGATTCAGTTTTCTTTCAAACCCTTCAACAAAGGCATGCTTTTCTTCATTTTTTTTTTTTTTTCATTAGGATTGTGTTAGAATTGCCCCAAAATTGCAACATCACAGCTTCTGTGTGCTTAGTGTGGCCGTCGATTAGAGATGGTCCGATACCATTTTTTGCTTCCCGATTCCGATACCTGAACTTGCGTATCGGCCGATACCGAGTACCGATCCGATACCAGTGCGTCAATACCGAGTACTGATCCGATACCAGTGTGTCATATATTTTATTATGTTTTAACATAATAATATGTATAGTATACTACTATCCCTGTATGGATGTGATATGATTTCTATCTTTGTTGTCGGTCTGGCTCAGGTTAAACTATTTGTAAAACATGAACAAACACAAACAACAGTTTGACAGTCAGTTATAACGGAAAAAGAACATAAATAAACTACTTTAATGTGGATTTTCTTTAGGGCTTTATTACGTGGTATCGGATCAGTGCATAAAATCCAGTACTTCCCGATACAGTATCGGAGCCGGTATCGGAACATCTCTACCGTCGATTCAAATGAATGAATATTTTGCTCATTGGTTGTGTCATTGTTAAATGATAGATTTCCCTTGTAGTCTGTCAACTCACTGGTTACTACATCCCACATGAAATTATATTTCTGCCTGACTGATATTTTCCATGTCATTTTTATAAAGGGACTTAAATACAAAATAGGTCTGTGCTTTGTGCTTTCATTTATTCAATATAGCAATGACCAACATAAAAAGGATAATTAGAATTCCTTTGAAATGTTCTAGTTTTCAAACCTTGAGTTCTGAAATGACATTTTTTTTTTTCAGAGCAGAAATGGAAAGAGGATTGTCTCGAAAACATATAATCGAAGGTAAGATTTTATGCTACCATTGTGAATAACTATTCACAGACTAGTATTTTATCATGACAAGTACATGTATTTGTTTGAAAAACATAGCTGCATGTGTCACCATAGCCACATAACATCACAATGAATGAATACAATAAATATGCAATTATCTATATGAAACAGGTCTAAGGGCATCACTAGAGAGACTTCAGCTGGAGTACGTAGACGTGGTTTTTGCGAATCGACCAGATCCTAACACACCTATAGAAGGTGGGTGTCCTTATACTGCGATGGATCTTGTTTCTTTACTTTTTATGAAGGGGAAATTATACTGAAGCTTATTAACTCAAGTTTCGCCTGGTCCAACAAGACAATTCTCAGATAAATATGGCAATAATTAATTAATTAATAATCTGACAATTTAAACCGTGTCAAATAAAAAATGAACACAGTCCAGTCAACTACATTAGCAAGTTACTTCATAAGATCACCTTCAGCTATGTTGACATAGGGTAGCGTTAATAAAGAAAACACCAAATAATCTATTTCAATTCAATAACATTTTATTTATAGTATCAAATCATAACAAGAGTTACCTCAAGACACTACAGATAGAGTAGGTCTAGACCACACTATAATTTACCAACAATTCCAGTAATTCCCCCAAGAGCAAGCATTTAGTGGCGAGGAAAAACTCCCTTTTAGGCAGAAACCTCAAGTGGTGAGGAAAACTTCCTTTTAGGGAGAAACCTCGGACAGACCCAGGCTCTTCGCAGGCGGTGTCTGACGGTGCCTGTTGGAGGTGTGATGAACAGTGGCAATCACAATAAAGATAATGGAACTATGACTAAAAATAGTAGTTGTAGTAGTTCATGGCATAGCAGGGCACTGCAGGGCATAGCAGGGTTGTAGCAGGGCATAGCAGGGCACTGCAGGGCGTAGCAGGGCACTGCATGGGCATAGCAGGACGGATATCCGGAAGACTCTTGCTTGCGCTTGAGGAATGTCTTAACATAGCCTTTAAAAAGCGGATCCAATTTTTCTGGAAAATGCCACACCTCTGTGATGTCGACTAGTTTGTATCCTTTCTCCAAGGCTTTCAGTAATTCAGATGAAACCCATACACCAGACATTTGTCTCTCATGGTCGGTGTGGTCACAGCGGGCTGTCTGATTCAACTGATCGGCACAGGCACCACACAGCGGGAACATAAGTTTACCGTGACAATGATAGGGGAGAACTGGATGATACAGGCCTCTAGGGGGAGCCACAGTACATTTCACAATACCAAAGTATGTTTTTATGTCGTCAAAATCACTGTGGATTATTTGAGGGTGACCGACGGGGTAGTCTCTTTGTGCCTGTACCATTGGGTACAAACTTGTAAAGTCATAGTATTTGATTTTTTCATCACCTTCTACCTTGTGATACAACTTCATTGCATTCGCTCGGCCTCCAAAGAGGGCTTCTCGAGGGTTGAGGCGTTCTGGCTTTTCATATGTTGACATGAAGCCCTTAACGTCTGGATTATTGCACACATCGCTTTTCCAAGCACATTCCCACTTCACCACAACCGTAAGCCCATAAACAGTTTCTAGCATTGACACTCTGTCATGGAACTCTCTGAGTAACTCACCATGTGTTTTTTTTTTCTTGTGAGAGGATTGATTTCGGCCTGACCATAGCACTTATCACAGCCATGGAAGAAGCATCTGTTAAATTTGTAACACGTATTTGTGGCGGCACAGTACCCGTCGACAAAGAATGGGCCAAAGGCCTTTTCACCTCTGTTAAGAGCGTGTTGGATGCTGATGTTGTCTCTGTATGCTACATACTGAAGCCACTGTATTGAGATGTCTGAATACGTCTTGTTTTGCTTAACGTACGCTCCCTCATAGGTTAGTGCCACTGTGTCTTTGGGGATGAATAAAGTTTTAAACACACCCATGCATGATGCAGCTAGCGTCGTAAATGTAAAGGGGTCTTGACCTGTACACTCAATGAACGCGTCTGTACATTTTACATGCTTTAACCAAAACAGCCACATCGTTAATGCAATAGCGGGCCAACTCATCATGAAGGTTGAATTGTGTGCGTCTAACCATATCGTACCACTCCATGAATGCTTTCTTAGACATCTCAGTCATTGTGTCGTAGCCATAGAAAGCTGGTTCAGGGTAAGGACCTATATATTTCTCATTCTGCCGGGTGTTGAAAGCATGTGGAAAGATACCTTTTGCATGTCAGAGAAGCCCATGGCTGAAGGAGTTTTAACTAATGCCATAGGGAAAAAACTGAATGAGTCTATCCATCATTGATTGAAATCAGAATCAGTGATCAGAAGCACCCTCGAACCTCGCATGGTAAGGGTAGCGCAGACACGCTGGTTCACCAAATACTCTAGTACAATGTAGCTGTCAAAACCTGATGCATTGTGAGCGATAAAAGTGTAACCACCCCCGCAGCCAATGGATGCTGGCTGAGCAAAGGTGTTACTGCCTTTATCGGCTGTAACAGAGAGAAAAAACTGTTTTTAACAATATACATAGATAAAAAGATTTTCAACACAATGGCTAAATATATTCTGTTAGATACAAAAGAGCTCTTACCTCTATACCGGTGTTATGTTCCTTTGATATCACACTCAAGGGTGGCTCAGCTTGAACAAAGAACGGGCTGGGTCTTTTGAGCGGGAAAACTCCCTGGTTTGACTCTGATGTCTGAAAACACGTCACATTATGAGAAGATAACCTTTTTTTCAACATCCCTATTTTTACTTTTTTCTTTCCATCTCACCACAACAGTCCTCTTCCTAGACTTCTTCCGTAGCCGGTTTTGGTTTGATGACAATACCTACATCATTATATCTATTGATGTAACTGTCTGCTCCTCATTGCAATGGAGTTCCGCGCTGTTCTTGAGGGCTAGGCTGCCTGCACACAAACAACGATTAGAATATTAGCTAACTAAAAACCACATGGATAAATTAAACAGTAATAAGTCTACATGCTGGAATAGATAATCGGGCCATAAAATACCTGTTTTCAACTTTCTTATTGCTCTCAGGATGATAAAGCTTTATATTTCCCAATAGATACCCAGGCTGATTTAAGAAACCGGGTATTTGATCCGTCAATGGCGCCTCCACATCTTTTTTTTAAATCAAAAACAAAACAACACAAAAAAATGCATGAAAACACAACCATAGCCACACAATTAAATTATACTGAAAGGGGTTGTACTATATCTGTATGTTTTTACCTTGCGGAATAAGTGTATCATCAAATGTCACAGAAGAAAAAGCACCGTTGATTGTAGAGAAACAGCTGTGGAGAAAAACGAGCTAACAAGCTAGCTAGCTAAAAAACGAGTGGAGAAAAAGTGACCAGACTGCATGAAACAAAGGCTTTTAAAGCACATAAACCACACCCTTTATGACGAATTGCCAACATAAACCTACCCCTAACTTTTTATCCGTTAATCATAGGTCTAACACACACGTTTTTAACACCTTCACACATCTAAATAAAGCACCGTCACACGCCCCCCTACGCAGATACACCCGCGATGACATGCACGCGAGATGCGCACACAGATACACCCGCGATACGCGCACGCAGATACGGCCGCGATGATGACGTCACCACACGCGCGAGATGCGCATGCACCATCGCACGCAAGATGCACATGCAGTTTCGCCTCCTCACTGAATCAGCCCCCACCCTTGAAACCAATGCGCGTATCAGTGCGTGTGAGACGGGCACGCGTCATAGTGTAGGTACTATTACTACTCCTGCATCATCTGCAGTATCAAACTTTACACGATAAGAGCACCCCATAAGAAACCTAAGAAGCAAAAACACCTGAGGTTCTCTTCACATCTGGTTCTTTATGGAAGATAAGAACTTTGCGAACTGCCATACCAGATCTTTCTTTCCTCCGACCCTGGCTTTTCTTCCTGCTGTGCTGACCTCCAACTGCAGTTTGTCTACTGTGGGCCACTCCTGCATCTATTGTTAATGTGCTGCCTAAATAAGCTGCCTAAACAACCTGATGGCAAAAATCAACCACATTGAAACACATTGAGACTTTGAACGAAAACTACAGACTAGTCACTACTGTGACCAGAACTCGTTCAATTCAAAGGAATTGAACGAGTTCTGGTCGAAGATGGTCACAACCTTCTCGTCCCAGCCATAGGGATTGAGAAAAGATGACCTCCTGAGCCAAGAGAGAAAGATATGCCACGTGGCAAACCAAAGACGTCCGAAGATTGCAGAAGTTTAAAAAACTCCTTCAAGCAACCTCTCCTCTGCCCCTAAGAACAGTTGGGTGAACAATGTATTTTCAGATGTTCATAAATTGATATCAGATGCTATAATCCAAATTAGGAAATTAATAATTGTTGATAATTGTGAGAACCAAAAATCAGGCATTGCCTTTTAGTGTCATTTGTTGCTTATTAGAAGAAAACTATCGTTAGTAAATGTCACTTCACTTCACACAGTACCTCATAGCCTGGATGCTCTGCAGAGTCCAGTGGTATTTATTAGAAGGTAATTTGTAACAAATTAAAACAAAACCGTATCGTAATATAAAGTAGGATCCATCCTTGTTTCAGATTGTTGTAAGATCTTGTTAGATCTTATTAGACTTTCTTAAAAGGTAATTAGTGACACATTACAACGTAATGGCTGATTGGTGCACAGATTTCCATATATTAGCACACAGGTAAAATAAACACGTGGTATTTTAACAAATGTAATTATTTATTGATTGATTGATACGGTTTTGTGTATGGCCTAGTGCCTTGTCTGGTCTTTCACTGGGCTGTCTGTCATTTGCCTGTGAAGAGAGCACAGAGCGTTTTTAGCCTTTTTTTCTTGAAGATTGTAAGTATTATCATTACAAACAGTAACGTTAATGTTACAAACGGTACAGCATAGGGGTAAATATTATGAATGTTACAGTTTTTGTAATAAAACACAAGAAATACAAATAGGCCTAATGTTAACGTTATGTTAATATCTGAGTTGTCACAGCATTACAACATTAATTAAAGCATTTAAAGACTGTAAATGATATGCATTCCTTTTGGGTGAAAAGTCTTCGAACATGTGGCTGGGTTGGCTCAGTCGGTAGAGCGGGCACACATATGTAGAGGTGTATGCCTCGACGCAGAAGGTCCAGGGTTTGAGTCCGACCTGAGACGATTTTCCTGCATTTTCTCTCTCCCCTCTTTCATAACTAGCTGTTCTTTCCATTAAAGGCTGAAATGCCCCAAAAAAAATGGTCTCCGAACATAAAGTTGTGAATTCTTTATAATTAAAAATCAGTGTCTAAGTATAGTATAATTTGGGTCTAATATGACATTACATGCCGTTTCCAAATACAGCATAATAAAGGAATATGGTGTTTTTATTAGGCTATAACTGTGTTTGTTGACTGTCTAATAAAGACCACATTATTTCAATTAGGAGGGACTTCGTTGCAGATATGCAAAGATTTATTGTACATAAGCATAGTATGAAATGTACAGAGTCTTTGGGGATTAGACTCCATTGTTAAAAATATTTTAAAGGGGTAGAGAAGCCAGACATGGCTTCTTCTGTGCAACAGCCGGTATTAATTTCATCGGCGCAGCGCCGGTATTAACTTCTTTGGCGCAGCGGCCGGTATTACTTTCTTTGGCGCAGCGGCCGGTATTAGCAATTCTGGCCTGCAAACTAAAGCAGCATAAATACCATAGATAGAAAGATAAAATGCAAACTGAGCAGGAAAACTCCCAGACCACCACCAGTTATATGTACACTTACCGAAAATGACAGCTTTAGGGATCTTTGGTTTGCGAGGACATCAATGACGTTGGGACGAATGTAGGATGAGTAGGCAGAGGATGACCAGCGACCCAATTTTTGCAGTGAAGTACGAGATATACCTTGAATCGCCGCGGTAGTAGCAGCCCCTATCCTGAAGGAATGGCCCGAGTAATGCTGAGGTGAAATGTTAGACTTGATAAGAACTATCTTCAAATGATGGCTAAACCAACCTTTTGACAGGGGAAATTCCCCGGTTCAAAAATCCTATGAAAAATCGAGGAAGGGATGAAGTGACCCTGCCCGGAGGAAGCCCGGGGCCCCCGTCTGGAGCCAGGCCCAGATGGAGGGCTCGTCAGCAAGCGTCTGGTGGCCGGGTTTGCCACGGAGCCCGGTCGGGCACAGCCCGAAAAAGCTACGTGGCGGACATCCCTCCATCCCATGGGCCCACCACCTGTGGGAGGAACCGCTGTGGTCGGGTGCGCTGCCACATGGGTGGCAGTGAAGGTCAGGGGCCTCGACGGACCAGACCCGGGCAGCAGAGGCTGGCTCTGGGGACGTGGAATGTCACCTCTCTGTGGGGGAAGGAGCCGGAACTTGTGCGGGAGGTGGAGCGCTACCGGTTAGATCTGGTGGGGCTTACCTCTACGCACAGTCTTGGTTCTGGAACCATACTCCTGGATAGGGGTTGGACTCTTTTCTTCTCCGGAGTTGCCCAGGGTGTGAGGCGCCGGGCGGGTGTGGGGATACTCACAAGCCCCCGGCTGAGCGCCGCTACGTTGGAGTTTAACCCGGTGGACGAGAGGGTCGGTTGTGGGGGGGAAAACTCTGACTGTTGTTTGTGCATATGCACCAAACAAGAGTTCAGAGTATTCGGCCTTCTTGGAGACCTTGAGTGGAGTCCTGCATGGGGCTCCAGTTGGGGACTCCATAGTTCTGCTGGGGGACTTCAACGCGCACGTGGATAATGATGGAGACACATGGAGAGGCGTGATTGGGAGGAACGGTCTCCCTGATCTAAACCAGAGTGGTTGTTTGTTGTTGGACTTCTGTGCTAGTCATGGATTGTCTATAACGAACACCATGTTCGAACATAGGGATGCTCATAAGTGTACTTGGTACCAGAGCACCCTAGGCCAAAGGTCAATGATCGATTTTATAATCGTTTCATCTGATCTGAGGCCATATGTTTTGGACACTCGGGTGAAGAGAGGGGCGGAGCTGTCAACCGATCACCATCTGGTGGTGAGTTGGGTCAGGGGGTGGGGGAAGACTCTGGACAGACCTGGTAAGCCCAAACGGGTAGTGCGGGTAAATTGGGAACGTCTGGAGGAGGCCCCTGTCCGACAGACTTTCAACTCACACCTCCGGCAGAGCTTTTCGTGCATCCCTGTGGAGGCTGGGGGCATTGAACCCGAGTGGACAATGTTCAAAGTTTCCATTGCTGAAGCTGCGGTGAGGAGCTGTGGTCTTAGGGTCTTAGGTGCCTCAAGGGGCGGTAACTCCACGAACACCGTGGTGGACACCGGTGGTCAGGGAAGCCGTCCGACTGAAGAAGGAGTCTTTCCGGGATATGTTATCCCAGACGACTCCGGAGGCAGTTGCAAGGTACCGAAGGGGCCCGAAGGGCTGCAGCCTCTGCCGTGAAAAAGAGGCAAAGCAGCGTGTGTGGGAAAAGTTCGGAGAAGACATGGAGAAGGACTTAAGGTCGGCACCAAGGTGCTTCTGGAAAACCGTTCGCCACCTCAGGAGGGGGAAGCGGGAACCATCCAAGCTGTGTACAGTAAGGATGGGACGCTGTTGACCTCAACTGAGGAGGTAATAGGGCGGTGGAAGGAGCACTTTGAGGAACTCCTAAATCCGACTAATACGCCCTCTATGGTAGAGGCAGAGCTGGAGGATGAGGGGGATTGGCATCAATTTCCCTGGTGGAGGTTGATGAGGTAGTTAAACAACTCCACAGTGGCAAAGCCCCAGGAATTGATGAGATCCGTCCAGAAATGCTTAAAGCTCTGGGTGTGGAGGGGTTGTCTTGGTTGACACGCCTCTTCAACATTGCGTGGAAGTCTGGGACGGTGCCTAAGGAGTGGCAGACCGGGGTGGTGGTTCCCCTTTTTAAAAAGGGGGACCAGAGGGTGTGTGCCAATTACAGGGGTATCACACTTCTCAGCCTCCCGGTAAAGTCTACTCGAAGGTGCTGGAAAGGAGGGTTCGGTCGATAGTCGAATCTCAGGTTGAAGAGGAACAATGCGGATTCCGTCCCTGGTCGTGGAACAACGGACCAGATCTTTACTCGCAAGGATCCTGGAGGGAGCCTGGGAGTATGCCCAACCAGTCTACATGTGTTTTGTGGATCTGGAGAAGGCGTATGACCGGGCCTGAGGCAGCGGTGGCCAGGGAATAGCTGGTTTCTGCCTGGGCGGGCAGGGCGCCGGCAGCGACATAGATGCTAGCGCGGTACTGACGGTCTCTGAACCGGCGGAAGCAGAAGAGCTTTCAATGGCTTGCAGCCGTGCATCCATGGACTGCATTGAACTGGCCAAAGACTGCAGAGAAGCGAGGATGAGGCTTGTGTCCAAGGAACCCCCCCGGAACAGCCGTAGTAGCTGCACGGCTGAGAGAACTCGCACCACGTCTCTTCAGCGGGGCGCTGGGAGGGGGATCCGCCTTCTTGGTCCGCTTACGACCACGAGCAGCCACAGGAATGAAAGGCGTGACACACCAGGCCTGGGCAGCCAGCTCGCGGAGCTCGGGAGAAGGTAAACCTGGAGCCGGTGTGATGCCATGATCCTGGAGCTGAGGAACATCTCCGTCCCATCCAAACGGGAGCCGTGCAGCGTAGCCAGGCGAGAGCTCCTGCGAATGCTGTCCAGGGAGCTTGCAGTAGCCTCCGGAGACAAGCAGCTTCCTGAACCCGGTTCCACTGCCGGATCAAAGTCGGAGTCCGACATGATAAGCACGAAGAGCCAAAAGTAACGTAGAAAGAAAACTAGTGCCATATAGCCGTCCAATGAGTAGTTGCACGTTTGCCTGAAAAGACAGCTGATAGCAAGGAGAGAAGACATTTAAAGCAGAATGTCATGCATTTCGTGGCCAATTTTGGTTAGTTCACTGAAAAGTGAACGCCTCTTAACAGCTGAATAGTTTTAGGAAGAGATAGTGGTGATTGAAGTTATTTAATAGTCTTCCTGAAAGAATTAGCGCTGAGCTCCATAGCTATATCTAATTTGATACAAATTATGGCTTATTATGTCTGGTTTATTCATGGCTTATGCCATAAACCCTCGCCCAGTATTGTCTTTCTAACCTCTGACTGAATTGTTCCAACACATTATTATACATATTACACACAATAAAAATGAAACGTAACTCAAAAACGTGTCTTCATCCAGCTTCTTCCAGTAAAGATTGATCCATCAACCGTATACTGGACCCAAAACAAAGAACATATAAGCCAGTACCGTTTTTATGCTATTGCTTCTTCTTCTCATTTAAGTTGGCCCCCTTTTTCCTCCTTTTTTTCTTCCTAGCTGTTTTTTTTTGTCTGATGATTGCTGAAATTTTGTTACTTAACTAATGCTGTTTTGGTAGAGACGGTGAGGGCAATGACCCAAGTGATCAACCAGGGGATGGCCATGTATTGGGGGACATCACGATGGACCTCCATGGAGATCATGGTGAGTTCACAGACAAGTCTCAAAATATGAAAATGCATTCATTGGTCCATTTGGTTCCTTGTAACCAAAAGACCCACTGCCACAGTGGTGTGCGATACTGCAAAATTTAGTATCGATCCGATACAGGGCCAGTATCGCCGATACCAATACAATACGATGCCGATACGATACCGATACTTTTAAAAAATTAAGGTTGATGAATCAAATTGCTAAATCTGAATGAATTTTCATGACCTGGTTTTGTGATTTTTCCTTTTTTGGATTTTGAATAAGTTAAAACCTAGGACAGAATTACAATTCATATGGTTATATACATTTGTTGTGTTAACACTGTATCTTACAGCCTTTTTACAGCTTGCCGTCCTTTTTTGGACTGAAAATATAGCCACACAGTGCTCCTCTTCCTCTCTGCCATTCTTCTGCTCCGTCTCTGTCCTGCTTGTGTGTGTGGGTGTGTGCTGCTGGCCACCAGGCCTGGCTGCTTGCTTGCTTGTTTTCCTGGGGCCCGTTTCAGAAAGCAGGTTTAGTGAAAACTTTGAGTTTTTCTGTTTCAGAAAGGGAGGTTATTTAAACCTGAGAAGGAAGGGTTACTCCAGCCAGTTTCAGAAAGAGAGATAACTTAACCTCATAGTCCGTTACTATGATAACTGAGTCTGTGAACCTAATCTGGTCAGGAGCAGGTTTTCCAATAAACCTTGAGTTTTAAACTTACGTCGGATGATGATATTGAGGGATCATTTCCAGATAACTACCTATTTGAGAGATGTCGTTTTTCTTCACAGTCCATCAGATATGTAGATACCTTATCGTACTCATATCACTAACGTCACCCATCGTGGAAATGCTTTTACATCCCAGCAGATTCTTTGTGTCACATTATGTTTTTTGCAAATGCAGAACTGCCAGAAGAGTGTGCCTCGCTCTCAGGGGAGATTCTAGGATCAGACTTTTAGGGGGGCTCAGCCCCTAATGAGAATGTGACACGGATACAGTGCCTTGCAAAAGTGTTAACCCCCCCCTGCTAAATCAGTAATTTCATTAGCCGATAATCTCTGAGCTAGCTACTGAACAACAACGTCAACTAACTTTTTTGACACTATTAACACTATGATGGAACTAAACCTGACACTTCATAAGTCACAATAATAACAACCAATTTGACACAATGTTCTAACATTCAGCAATTTTAGTTGCTTGCGTTTCAATGTGGGTTCTAATCTGCACCATGAAATTACCAACTTCTTCTCTGGGAACTACCAACGTTAAACTTCACAACAGCACTCCTGCTCTCCCTCTGACAGATTAGATAGAGCGACACTCAGCCAAAGGCGGGAGTCTGGCACAACCACCTTTGGCCAACACTACGTTTCTGTTAACCCTTTCCTTGACTGGGTTAAAGGCATTGGCGACAGCGACACAGGATATAACACCTTTTTCAAGCCCTTTGAACCTGTAATTGTTTGTCTTCTCTCATTAACAAGTTTGCAAACTCTAACAGACAAGTTTGTAAACTCTAACTTGAAGCACTTTTTTTTTTTTTTATCGATGTTATCGATATTTGGATCGATCCACCCACCACTACTTTGTTGGTGTCAGGGCCAAATTATTGAGTCTAAACAGGTGGTAATCAAGTGATGCCAGTGTTGGTGTTCTCCATCTTTCTGGGTCTTTTCGGGTGCACCAAATTATTATTTTTTTGATTATCCTTCTATTCTATTATTCTAGTCTATTACAGATCAGGTTGTTCTTTTTAAAAATCAATCTATGTACATTAGGTCTGGACTGGATCGGGTCAAAAATGTCCCTCTTATTGCTGTAGGAGGCATACTCGGTGGCTCGACAGTTCAACCAGATCCCACCAATCTGCGAACAGGCAGAGTACCACATGTTTCAAAGGGAGAAGGTTGAAGTGCAACTCCCTGAACTGTTCCACAAGATAGGTAAGCAGCTGCCATAGTCATAATACGGAAAATCTGTCTTAATAATTATGAAGAAGTCACTTTTTTCATTTGTATTAAGTTTAATTATGTGTCTTGTTTTTTTTGTAAGACATTGAATCAGCCATGCAAATGGTTGGGATATTAGTAATGTTGGGCTGCCATTGGATTCTTTAAGATAAAATTTTAACTGTATTAGTTTGAATCCTGATGCTAATCCTAGCCTCCCTAGTCCCTCATATTGTAAAACTACAAGAAACTGTAAATAAACAACACAAATTAGCTGTCTGTGATTTGGTCGATTACAAGACCTGTTTTGGGCATGCAGGCATTGGAGCTATGACATGGTCTCCACTGGCCTGTGGGATCATCTCAGGGAAGTATAACAGTGGGATCCCCTCTTTTTCACGTGCCTCGCTTAAGGTAACACTCCTACTTTTCCCACTTATCATTGTCATTCTGTTGTGTGCCATCCCTCTGACCATTTATGAAGATGCAGTGTTTCCCACAGGTTGAGAATTTACTTGTGGTGGTGGGTGATGCAGAATGTGACGACGTGGCGTGTGATGGCTGAGTTCAGTAAAAACTAGTCAAACAAACAATGAAAACAATGACTACATAACATTAACAGATAATTTAGAAAGAAATAACTATTTACATATTAAATAAATCAGACTAAAAGCTGATACAGATGAAGTATAGCCATGATGTGCTTTTTCAATTAAATCTGGTTGTTTGTCAAATGTTATTGTTCAGCAGACAAAATACCTGATTACCCGGAGCCCAAATATTATAGCGTTTTTTTCCTCCTGTCACATTATTACTCACTATGAGCTCATTTTTCACTCTATCTGCAAGTCTGGCATCTCAAATTAAAAAGCATAACCATGGCCAGAAGTAGGAATAGCTTCTGGATGTCTTTATATTCATAGTTATAAAGTTATAATGAATAAAACATAAAAAAAGGAAAAACGTAAGTTTGATTTATTTGATAATTTATTTTAAAAAAAACAGAAAAACATTGAATCAGATAATTCAACATTTTCCTAAAGGTCACATACAATGCAGGAAAATAAGAATTTTGGCTGTACATCATTCACACAAAGAATTAGTTACATTTGTACAAACTTAACACCAGTGTTGGTATGTAACTATGTACATTTAGTAGTACTGTACTTAAGTCCAAATGTTTAACTTACAGTACATTGTCCTGATGATAGATACTTTTACCTAAGTAACATTCAATGCAGGACTTTTACTGTAACAGAGTGTTTTTACAGTATGGTATTCGTACTTTTAATGAAGTAAAGGATCTGTACTTCTTTCACCAGTGTTTTTTCTTTGGCGATCTTTTAAACAAAACATGCATTTTCAAATAGGCCTAAATGTCCGTGTTGTATTCATTAGATCTCATCTGAACATATTTCTGTCATTCAAACAACTCTGAGTTGAATTTCAAAACTTTTACAGCCAACTTAATAAAATCTCAGGTTTTATTCGGGCTCAAGTCCATAAATACAGTTAATGGGTACAGGCACAGAGATGAACTAAAGGCTCAGTTAGCAACGATTAGCACCGTTTATTGATTAGCTCCGGTCAGCTCCTGTTTACTCCATTATAAAGCTATGGAGGGGAGGAGACTCCAACAACCAGACTCTGACAAATGACGTTCGGGGAGCCTTTACAGTGTGGCCGTGGCGTTTCTAAAGTTTATTAGTAGTATAGTTAATCCCACGCTAGACCACCAGCAGCAAGTTACTACTAACAGTCTCTGAGCCTGAAGTGATTGTGAAGCGTTGACGCTGTCATGCACACAGCACGAGACTTCACAAGGGGCCACTGGTCTGTGTGCGCTGTAAAAAATACATTGTTGATTGGAAAAAAAGAATTTAATTCAGTTTTTATCTACCTGGGCGGGTCTCAATCTACCTGGGCAGTGTGCCCAAGTAGAAACTATGTATGGGAAACACTGAGATGATCATTTCAAAGCAGTCAAATGGTTTAAACCAATTAAAGGCGAGAGTCTCTTAAGTAGTTTCTGGTGCAAGAACTGTAGTTATGTTAGGTATCAGTTTCCTCCTATGACAAAGACAGCTTAATCTAAAAACGAACAAAAAAAGTCATCTTTGTGGCATTCAGGGTTGGAAGTAGTGTAATGTAACGAAGTACAAATACTTCGTTACTGTACTTAAATACATTTTTCACGTATCTGTACTTTACTTAAAGGACAATTCCGGCGCAAAACGAACCTAGGGGTTAATAACGGATGTCTACCCACTAAGTACAATCAATAGTGCATACTTTTGACTTTTACTTCGTTACATTTTGCAGCAACTATCTATACTTTCTACTCCACTACATTTCTACAACGTTCCGTTACATTTTCGTTACATTGCAGATCAGTTTTCCCTCTGACAAAACGTCTTCCTGACCGTCACACTTTTGCAGTCTGCTTGGAAGCCTTCAGCAGCAGCCGTCCAGCTCCCGGTGCCGCTCGCAATATTACGAATCCCACTATGGCCACGCTAAGATCCGCCCTTCGTTTATTGGCCAGGCGCGTACCGTTTCCGGTACTACTGCTGCTCCTGTTACTGCTGCTGCTCTCGATACTCTGCTTGGTCATATGTGAAGCATCCGTTATAGGGTTAATATACAACCCGTATATTCATCTTAAAAACACTCCCGGTCCTCCTCTGCTGTGAAGCCACGTACTTGTTGTCCAAGCCCGTGTGTTCTCGCTAAATAAATGTGTGCAGCATTCACTGTCCCGTGGGAAATAATGCAAAGTCGAGCTTCATGCAGATCACCCTGATAGATACCCAGGATTGTAACTCAGAATGTAAACTGGGCCACAGATTGTAATCACAATTACATTAACCTAAAACTAACTTAATTAAAATGCTACAGCCCATACAGGTTTTTTTTATTAGAATGTAGACATTAAGAGAATAAATCCTTATGCAAGTACTTTTACTTTTAATACTTAAAGTACATTTAAAATCAGGTACTTTTTTACTTAAGTAGGATTTTCATTGTTGAACTTTTACTTTTACTCAAGTAAATATATCTCTGGTTATTTGTACTGTTACTTAAGTACTGAGATTCAGTACTTCCTCCACCACTGACTACCAGAATCCTTATCTTGCCCTGAGCTCTGTATTGTGTTGTCTGCAACAGGGTTATCAGTGGATGAAGGACAAGATCCTGAGTGAGGAAGGGAGCCGTCAGCAGGTGAAGCTAAAAGAGTTGAAGGCAATTGCTGAGCACCTAGGCTGCACTCTGCCCCAACTGGCTATTGGTAAAACAAAACTGTAATTTTTTGTTCTGTCTATATGTCCACCATATCCTACTCTGTAGGTGTCCATGTTTTTTTTCTTCTGGAATACCTGATATTTCTGTCTCTGTCAGGATAGCTTTATTGAATTTGGTTGTCACTTCATTACATCTAATTCTATCCAAGATTATCTTTATGCTTATTTTCCAAGATGCCATCTTTCAATTCCCATGTATTCAACTAGAGTAGTTTTATAGATATGTATTTTACAGTATTTCTTTTATTAGACATGAATTAAAAAAACACAGAAAACCACATCTGCCATTCACGATACATGCAGGCAGGGCTGTAGTCAATACCAACTTAATCCTATCCGTGTCAAGTCCAAGACCAGGTCCAGTTGAGTCAGAGTCAATCAAGTCAGAGGCACTCTAAAAATAAGGGTGGATAAACTCCGGGTTGGCTGTATATTATGTGCATGGCAACTAAGCATATGTATGCATGTATCACTTTTAATTTATTAGTTAAACAATATAATCATACTATATAAAAAGATAGTTTATAAAGACAGTACCGTTCATGCACCATCTTGGGAAAACAGTCATGACCAGTCGAACGACAAACGCCGTGCTTGAGCTATGTTACTGGTTACTGGTTGCACGGTGTTCGTCGTTCGACTGGTCATGACTGTTTTCCCAAGATGTCACATGTATACATGAACGGTACTGTCTTTATAAACTATCTTTTTAATAAACTGTCTGTACACTTATAGTTCTCAATGCTTCGGTTTACATGTACGGACCCTCATTGTGCTACTGTGGAAGTGTGGTGCTATTTTGAGCCTACCTAGTGGTATAGAAATTCCAAAGTCAAGTCATTTGTAGTCCAAATGACTTGACTCTTTGCCTCCACGCAATAATGGCTGTTAAATTAAAAAATGCACCTTTTTTTCATGTGCTGCAAATTCCCATAGCATGGTGCCTGAGGAACGATGGGGTGAACTCTGTCCTGCTGGGAGCTTCCAGAACTGACCAGCTGATGGAGAATATCAGAGCAATACAGGTCAGAAAGCATACAGGCAGCAGGTGGAAGCACTTCATGTTAATAGTTACATAACCACAGCCAACACTACATGGTACAGTCTTGAGACTGAACAACAGAAAAGAAAACAGACCAATAATGCAATATAATAACATGCAACAATATGGTAGTGACACCTCTAAAGCATCCCCTGCTTTATCATCTATTTTAAAATAAATGGGACCATAATTTACAAAATGAGCATCATGCTGTATTAAAGAACACTTTGTACTAGAGATTGAGACCATAAACTCATTATTAAAGTGTTTACTGAGGTAATAAATCAAATGAAAAGGGGTCATTTTCTATAGAAACTGACTTTTTTTTGGAGCCGGTGGAGTCGCCCCCCTGCTGGAAATTAGATAGAATGTCGCTTTAAGGCACTTCCGGATTGGCTTAATTTTTCAGGCCCGGAAGCTTCGTCCATTACTTTTACAGTCCATTGTTCTAAACCAAATCCACTCCCTGCCCTAGTGCTATCATAGAGATGTGTAAACTAACCTCGTCAACTAACCTCGTCCCCTTGACTCGCCAAAGGACTGACTTCTTCTGTTGAGCTGTGAGGTTTAACCAATGAAAGTCTAAGGCTTACGGGAAATTTGTTTTTTAAAAGCTTCTAAATACGGAACACCACCCGGATGTTCTGGTTTCATGTACGGCTCTCTACCAGCAGTGTGTTGGGAGGTTTTTCAGTTTTATTCAAGTCATGCTTTCTTCTGACACCCACATAAAGGTGTGCAGAAATTTTACAATTTCTTGGTGACTGATCACTGCAAATCTTTACCGCTTCTACCTCTGTCTATCTTACAATGTACTCTTTTTTTCCTAAATCGTCTGTCCACAGTTTGAAAGTTGTTTTGCTCTTGTATAAGATGCATTCATGGGCATGGTTCACAAAGTGTATCAAATTAACACACTTTGTATACGGTATGCAATCACTGGGTGCTTAGTTATCAATAAGCAATAGATAAATAAAATGTGGTTTGATAACTAACCACTTTGTACCGTATACAAAGTGTGTCATAGTATACTGTATGCAAGAACAACAACAAGATAGCAGTGATCAAATGGCAGCTTTCACACCAGCAAACACAACCAGAACCAAACTGGCAAATACACATGGTTTGTTTGTCACACTTTTGTGACACTTAGACCTGCCTTAAGTAAAAGCCTGGTTCTTTCGGCAGTTGATGTAAATAAATAGTTTGAGAAATTACAGTAATGGTTTCTCTCTTCTCATTCCACAGGTCCTTCCGAAGTTATCACTGTCCATTGTATCTGAGGTGGATAACCTCTTGGGAAACAAGCCCTATAGTAAAAAGGACCTCAGATCCTAGAAGCACCAGTGATGAACTGTTATGCTATCCTGCCTATGAATGAGAGACAGCAACACACATGGGCAATAAAAGTAATTTATGAGAGTGTAGCAAACAGTAAATAACAAGCAAAGAAAATGTGCCGTTACTCATTTCATCACGTTAATGCACTGTCACGTATTACCAATTAATAAAGTTCTACAATA
The DNA here is from genome assembly GCF_031162955.1 of Sander vitreus. Classification (NCBI taxonomy): domain Eukaryota; kingdom Metazoa; phylum Chordata; class Actinopteri; order Perciformes; family Percidae; genus Sander; species Sander vitreus. The sequence continues at coordinate 31,487,942 of NC_135861.1, read as the reverse complement.
TGCAGAACTTATTCTAGTAGTTTGAACATCAACTTCAAGGAAACAAAAAAACTAATGAAGCACTGTTCTAATAGGCCACTGAAGCACTACATAAACTAATTAATCGCTGAGTAAGCTTGGTGTACCAAACCAGGTTTTTCACTGTCTACACATTGGTGCCTGTAACTTACAAAATTAAACACATATTACACAAGACCAGTTAACCTACTAATCACAAAACATTATGGTGTAATGTATTAGCCCTTTCAGTGTAATAAACAGGGATATACTGGGATTAAAAATTCAGCCTGGGACTTTGGGATGGAGTGGCCTTTCATGAGTGCCTGTGAAGAGCGCACATATCTGATGTTGCTAAAGATCTTCAACTCAGGCCAGAGCTCCGTTTTGCGCTGTCTGCGGATGAGAGAGCCATGCCAGCCCACCTCAAGGCTAAGGGCCATACTGTCACCTGTTATAATACGTCCATGACTGTAACTGACATTGAAAATTGAAATATGACCACCGGTTTGGCCCAGAATGTGGACCGACCCTGGTAATAACAACAGGTTAAACATTGTTAATACGGTATTTGGATTCAGTTTTAATCTTAGTACTTCTCCAAAAAATGTTATTGGTTTTAATGACAGGCAAATGCAGACTAAAACAGGACATTAATGCAACTATGATCAAATATCATAGTTGCATTAATGTCCTGTTTTAGTCTGTTAAAGTTAGCCTAACTTTACTAATGCAGGTTTGATTTATTTGTTAAGTTGTAAATGTATTAAAATCTTTACTGCAACCTTTGTCAAACACTCTGTGGTGGTGCCTGAAGTTTTTCCTGAGGAAATTACAACAATATCCTTAGGCTGATAATGTGGAAGAATGATCATATATAGTTATATAGGCCTATACAGATTTCTGTTTTCCTATTGTTCAGTAATTCAAAATAGCACTTTGAGGAACTCCTGAACCCCACCAAAACTTCTGTGCAGGAGGCAGAGTTTGAAGACTCGGGGGAAGACTGATCCATATCCCTGGTAGAGGTAGCTGAGGTAGTCTAAAAGCTCCTTGGCAGCAAGGCGTCAGAAAAGAATGAAATTGTCCCTGAGATGTGGAAGTTTCTGAACATGTTGGGATGTCTCTTTTAAGGATAAATATTTGCTAATTTAACTTATGTAACTTATTCAGTGTTGTAGGTCCTAGAGATGGCCAAAGATCTTTATAAATTTTAGCTGGTAGGGGATTGAGTAGCAGGTGTTGGGTTGGGAAGCTGACATCAGCTCAAACAATGTTTCAAGAGAAAGTCTCAAAATGCAAGGGTTGCAAGGACAGACACTAACTGGGATTCAGCTTATGCATATTGCATTGCAGAGATTATAGGCATAGCTGGAGAAAAGGAACTAATTTTATCTACTCTCAATTTTTCTGCAAAAGAAATCTAAAAAAAATCATGAGCCGTAAAGGATGAGCAGTTAACAATCACATCACAACCTGGCTCCTAGGCTCCTGGAACACGAGGGTAGGCTGCCAAAATAATATTTGTTATAAACAACCAAAATTAATAATCAACATAAAAAACAACTTAAACAACATGACTAAATAAGGAATCATGCAGTATGTCATGTTGCGATCTGCCCCAGAGAGAGTGAACTGCTAACAGGAGCCAGAAGTAGCACCGGATTACAGGATAGCATCAAATACCTAGCATTAGACAACAGCAGAACACAGTGTAAATAACTAATTATCTGTCTTTAATACTGTGCATATATCATCAAATGTCAAAGTACAAAACATAAATACTGCGGTGAACCCGTGCGTAATGCTGCACTGCTGGCCCTGCAGGAGGACTACGCTAATGGAAGAATCAGGAGAAAAAGAGACTTCAGGGACGAATTTTTTGATTCCCTAAAGCTGAGCTCTTGGATCTATGTACTGAATTGGGTCCAGTAGAGAGGGCAACGCGCCGGAACCGTGCCATCCCTGTCCAAATACAAGTACTCGCCACTCTGGGGGAAACCGGCTGTTTCCAGAGGGAAATGTCAGACAGCTAAGTGTTTTTTCAATAAATATTATATATAATCTTCAACTTTATCACTAAGGATTGTTTGGATATAATATTCTGTTAAATCTTATTATATACATCTGGTATATCAAAGCTGTCCCCGAGTTCCGTAATACCTGCCGTTTTGGACGGTATTATTAATACATGTAGTTATAGATCAGGTTTCCCTACACTGTGCAAGAACAGGCCGAAATTATAATTCAATTTGCAGCAATTCCTGAACATGTGAGAAGTTTTTTTGCTTTTTCTCCGCCAGTCATCATGATTCGGTGTAACAACTGCCAGTGTCATTCATATACTGATCAGCATTCACGAGGTGCTTTGCATTGACTGTTTATGGTTAAAAATAGGCGTGTACAGGGCGGGAAAGAGGCTGATCCACGTACGCACACTTGTAGGTAATCTCTGATTTATAAAGGGAACATTGCTTACACACAGTTTAATAAGTGAGACCCCAGACTAGTTTAATGATTTAATGATTATTTTAAGAGGAATTTTAAATTTATTTTAAGAATGAAAGGGTGCCATCAATCCAGGAGTGGGCTTGTGAGATGGCTATGGGGCAGAGTTTGAAAAAATGTCATATAAACGGTTGCCAGATTGGATGTAAAAGGGAAGAGCACTTGAACTTTCTGGAGGGCTTCTAAGAAGTGCTGGGAGAGACGTGTATGATGGGCTTATGGTGTTGTCAATTATACATATGTTTATTTGGTTTATTTTCTATTTTGTTACTATTTTGTTGAATGGTCTGGGATATTGTAGTTAACTGTGTCATCGTTTCTTGATTTTTGTCTGGGTGGGTGGTGGTGGGGGGGGGGATTTGTTAATGTATGTATGAGTTGTATGTTTTGTATTTTTGTTAAAGAATAAAAAAAATTCACAAAAAAATAATAGATTTTATTTGATGCACAGGACACCCAAGGTCACCTTACAGTAGATAAAAACATGCTCATCAGATAAAACAGCGAGACATGGCAAAGACAAAACACGATGGAACAAGAGACATATGTTAAACCACTTCTCCTGAAATGTTGGACAGTTCTGGTGGCTCGTAAGGTTCTGTGGAATCACCAGTTCTGGTGGCTGGTAAGGTTCTGTTGAATCTTCACTCAAGGTTCTTTCTTCTTTTTTGTATGCCTAGATGTACCCTTTTTCATTCATATTATCCCCAGAGCATGTTTACATAAGTATGGAAATCCTGACTATAAACTCTTACCTGTTTGTCCACATTGATTTCCTCTCTCAGCCTCGCTTCCTCAATAACTGGTACCTCCTGCATAAAGTTCACATTTTGACAAGATTTAAACTGCCATTATGTTATATGGTCATTTGATTTCTGAGTAGTGTAATGTAACCCATGCACAAATCAAATGAGAGAGAATTTTGTTCATTGCTTCACTCACTTCAACTGCACTCACGTCAAGCTCCCTGCCATCTGAAGTATCCTGAAGGAAGGAATTATAAATTACCCAAATAAATGTGACGTGACTATGATTTAATTTCAAAATTAGGCACATCCTGTCTCAAAACGATGCTGAAAAACTAGTCCATGCATTCGTTACTTCCAGGCTGGACTACTATAATTCCTTACTATCAGGTTGACCCAAATAAGTCTCTTAAGACTCTCCAGCTGATCCAGAATGCTGCAGCGTGTGTTCTGACAAGAACTAAGAAAAGAGTTCATATTTCTCCTGTATTAGCGTCTCTGCATTGGCTTCCTGTAAAATCCAGGATTGAATTTAAAATCCTTCTCCTGACCTACAAAGCTCTAAATGGTCAAGCACCATCATATCTTGAAGAGCTCATAGTACCCTATCGTCCCACTAGAGCACTGCGCTCCCAGAATGCAGAGTTACTTGTGGTTCCTAGAGTCTCTAAAAGTAAAATGGGAGCCAGAGCCTTTAGCTATCAGGCTCCTCTCCTGTGGAACCAGCTCCCGGTCTGGGTTCGGGGGGGCAGGCACCGTCACCACATTTAAGAGTAAACTTAAAACTCTCCTCTTTGATAAAGCTTATAGGTAGGGAGTGAGGATTTGCAGCGTTCGCGAAGACCGGCGGGGGAGAGTGTGTAACCACAGTCATAGCGTGCCCCCTCCCTATCGCTGCTTCTCTGCAGCTCTTAGCTATGCTGTTATAGTTTTAGACTACCAGGGGACTTCCTTTGACACACTGAGCTTCTCTCTCCTCTCTCTTTCCATTTGTGCGCATCCATATCCCAGAAATGCTTGTTACTAACCTAAGTTACTTTGCCCAGCATGTTTCCTTGGATTAGGATGGCACCAAAATCATGGTTACAGCTGTCGCCGTGGTCCTGCTGCCCTCCCTGCTACACCCTGCTGCATCCTGCTGCATCCTGCTATGTCCAGCTATGCTCAGGGGTCTAGACCTACTCTATCTGTAAAGTGTCTTGAAATAACTCTTTGAATTGAATTGAATCACCAATTGTGGTCAGACTGAATTAAATAAATGCATCCCGTAGTTGTTGCAAGCTCTTTTCTTACTCACCTTTTTGCTACTAGGTCCTGCCTGCTAACAGTCCATCTGACATCCTGCCTGATGCTGACTGTCATTCTGTCCTCCCTCTACTGTCCAAATGTAAAACTCACCATTTTCCCAGACTATCCTTTTTAGTATTAAGCCTGCATGACAACCACAGAAAATACAGGCAGCATTATCATCTACAGTATATGACCTAAGCTAATTTTTTATCTTAGTCTTTTTTAGCACCAAAAAAAAGGCCCGGATCTCTGCATGTTGACTCTGTGAATAAAATCCAATATGAGTTCAAGAAAGTAGTCATAAGCCTACATACTAATACAATAGCTCAGCCTTTAGAACAGATGGACTTTTAATATTTACAACTAATCCATCATTGTCTGTCTTACTGCTCATAACTGAGCACCAGTGTTAACTAACATGACATTTTTCTATTGGTAATGAAATGCCAAGCCAACAATAGAAATGAAAAGGGTGTGCTATCATTCATGTTTAGTACAAGTAAGTAAGTGTAAGGCTAAACATGAGTCTAGTCAGAAGCAGGGTTACCTGGTGTATGTGAAGAAAACAGCCAACAGCTAACCTTAACCCAAAACATAGTCTAATGCAATAGCTCATAATATGCCACTGTTTTTAAGTCCAACATTATTGCCAAATGTATAGTAATACAAAATCATAAATGTTTTGTGTGCCAGCATTACAAGCAGTTTTCCCTTAAATTTCTTTCACCTAGTTCCTAAAAGGCCTCATGAAATTAGATTCAGTATATAAAATTTAGCTTTGTGGTGTCACCTCTATTATATAGTCTATGGGTTTCACAAAAAATGGGAAAAACAACCCATTGCTTTGTCTTTTCACTGTCTGCGATACTGACCCATGTGGTGACCTGTCCTGTCCTGGTGGATATGAAGTAAGTGCTTCAAAATGATCACTAATGCTGCTTAACGGAAATGAAAGACAATATAGGGGCGAATGCTTGTTTACTTTCAAGCTCTCATCTAATTTTATATTTTTGGGCAACAAAATAACTCCTCATTTAGAAACAAGAGCACCAACAAACTATGAAGTAATAATAAACTCATACATACATCTGTAGAAAGGTGGATGCCTTTACCTATATATATGATAGGGAGAATTAATATATTAAAAGTGAACATATTGCCTAAATTCATGTATTTTTTTCAGCCGTAGGAATGTTTAAAAAACTCACAGCACTCTTCAGGAAATTTATATGGAATAAGAAGTGTCCTCAAATCTGCTTATCTCTGCTGTATCTTGCATTTGATACTGGGGGGCTGAAATGTCCAAATCTTTATTGGTACTATTTAGCAACACAATTGAGAATTATAATGTTTTACTTTTCTTCTGGAGATGCTCTGTCATGGATGGACATGGAATTATGCTCCTTTATGGTATAATTAGGGGCTGAGCAGCAAAGCTGCGTGGACCCTATTGTTTTTGCCAGCATTATTATTATTCTTCATTAGGGGCCGAGCAGCCCCAATGTTTTTGCCGGTATTATTAGGGGCCGAGCAGCGATGCTGCGTGGACCTTATTGTTATTGCCAATATTATTATTATTCTTCATTAAGGGCCGAGCAGTGAAGCCGAGCAGCGATGTGTACCATACCATACCAACCATACATACTCCGTCGCAACTAATATCCAACTGTAGCACCAATAGAGAAGAAACTACTTTACCCAGTAGCAATTTTGAAGTCCATCACTCTACTTTTTGCAAAAACTTAAAAGATTTTCCTATCTCCTCCCACATTTTTGTTTCAATTGACACCAAATTTTGGGAACTTCATCTCGACTGTTCTCTGCAAAAATTGTATTCAGATTTTTGATGTATCAAAAATTGAGCCCACAGTGCATTAAAACATTTTACTGCATACAGTAGTGTAACAAATTCTGCGATTTTTTGCAAACTAAATCTTTCAAGATTACATTACATTACATTCGAAGATTACTGTAGATTTATTGTGCAAAATTTCAGAATTTTATCTAAAAAAGTGAATTAAATTTTTTTTTTATTGTGTCTTCATCTACGCATTGCAGTCAATGCAAAATAGAGCATCTCTAATCATCAGTTTGTCATTTATTGATCTTTGTGAAAAAAAATTTGAGGCATCTCTATGTTGTCCTAACCAAGTACACAAATTCTCAGAATTTTCTAATGAGAAATTCATTTTTTACAGTATTTAAAATTATGCATTTGTTGTGAGGCCACTTGTCGCATCACTCAGATAATAGCTCCCTGCGATAAGCACCTGCCTATGGCATCTAATCAGGCATTGTGCTGTCAACAACTTCCCTACATATTTTAAATGTGTTTCTGCATTAACACACCTGATTCAGATTCAGTCCAGTTGCAGTTTAGGAAAGTTGTGTTATTGAGTCAACCCAGGCTGACTCAATAAAATATAGCCCCAATAGCTAGAGGAATCATCACCTGGACAACAGCTTACTGAGATCAGCACTTTCCTTCAGACCCAAAGGTTGTGAGTCCAAGCCCCAATAGTTACAAGGTGACCATCTAATTGGACACATTCCCTGCATGTTTTAGATGTTTAACAGTATCGACACACCTGTCTGAAATGATCAGCTCATTAGTTTGTGTCCTAGGTTAACGTGCCACTGTGTACTCTGGCACTGTGCTGTGGGGATTGGAGACACAGGTTTCTTAGAGGAGCTGTAGCTCAACAAGGTTGATACTGGTTTTTAGAGCGAAAGGTTTGGAGTGTCAATCCTCTACTCACCACTCCCCAACACTCACTTAAACAGTAGGTCTGGGGGCTGTTTCACAAAAGCAGAATTTATAAATCCAGGATACCCAATAAAGCGAGGCTTGACCTAGTCTAATCTGTGCATCCTGGCTAGGTGCATTTCACGAAGGCCAAGCCAGGCTGAGGAGGTGCGACTAGGTCGAGCCAGGCTGAAGTAATTTGGATAGATGCACGTTCACGGCTTTCCTTAACAGACCGCGAGGTCGATCACAGATTTACTGATGCTAAAATGGAGAATACGCATTGTACATACTTTACACAGAGTGAGCAGCAGCTTCTTATGGAAGTATGATAACGTGAAACACATTATTTGTATAAAAAAAAAGAAACACGGCCGCTGTAATGAAACAGCGAGAGAAAGCGTGGCAGACGATCGCAGACCGACTGAATGCGTAAGTAGCCTAAATATATACATTAACTGACCACTGCTCTGAATTGAAACCGTCATAATCATACCATTCAAGGATTAGGCTACTAATCATTTGCACAAATTAACAGTTGTACTCTTTGCCTTAAAAGTAAGCAGAAGATAATGTTACTCAGGAAATTTACCATGAAGATCAATTTTCTATACGCTAGAATATGATGCATAAATATCTCTTTCACTCTGTTTCTCCCTCCTCTCTCATGGGCTAAAATATAAATTTCCTAAGTCATATTAACTTTCCACTGCTCGCTTTTAATGCAAAGTGTACAACTGTTCGTTTTTTGCAAATGACAAGTGACTCATTGAATGCTTTCAGTTAAGAGCAGTAGTTCATAAATGTATATTTTTAGACTATCATTCAGTCGGTCCGCTATTATCTGCCACGCTTTTTTCTCACGATTTTTTTTTAAATAGAGGCCGAGTTTCCTTCTTTACATATTATATGCTTTGCTCCCTCGTATATATGGACATAGAAAAGAAAGACACTGAAGAAATTGGACTCTAAAATCTAGAAACTATAAAGATAATTAACTGATAAATTCCATGCACACTGTAAACATGAATGTAACAGTATCATCAGTTATTTCCCCCCAGCAAAATATAAGGTCAAAAACCATTGGGGTGTCCTCTCCCTGTTGTCACATGAATGTACAGTAGCCTACAACACTAGATAGTTACTGGTCCAGTGAACTAAGTCTATAATTTGGGAGGATTGTACAATTAGGATATGTTCTTAAAATTGTACAATCCTCCCAAATTATAATCCCAGTTTACTGGACAACACAAATTGTGTGCTAAGAATGCCAAATACAATGCACATGGAAGTGGAACAAACATGATCCTTTATTGTTAAAGAATTTGAACAAATAATAATTCAAGGTGCATTGGTCCACTATAGAAACACACATGTACAGCATTGTATGTATTGCCCTTAGTAACTGACTTCATTTAAAACACATTTGAAATGTTATCAGCCTTTTCTAATTATCTCAACAACTGCCATAATATATTCATCAAACTTCTAACAACAATATGAACAGCAGTCTTCATAAAGCAATATAACAGTAACAATGTCACATGAATAATTATAAAAAATAATGGTCACAACTTTAAATGATAACAGTAGTTAACTGGACAGCAATATGCAGCTGTTGTAGTTTAATGCAAGCTGATAACAATAAGGTAAAAGCACTGCTGAGTGAACAGAAAAGGCAGCAGGATTAATAAATCCTGGCTGTTAGCCTGGTCGGGACCAGGCTAGCTGTACAGAATAAATCTCCATGGTAACTTAGGTGCCTCTGCTTTTGTGAAACTGAGTCAAGGCTAAATTGAGCCAGGATAACTGGTAAATCCCTGCTTAATCCCTCATCTTGGTTTTGTGAAATAGCCCTCTGTCCCTAGGGCATAATCAACGTGATGAGCAGCAATGTTTGGCACTTCTGCTGACACTCACATGTTTTCCATTTTTCTCCTCTTCCTGTTCTCCATTCACTGCATTTTCCTTTTCCTCCTTAAAATGTTCGGCCCCAACCATCGCTGCAGAGCAGCTATACTTGCATTTATACCTTTATTCAGCCAAGCCAAAGTACTTAAGAACACATATTGCTCATCCTGTAGTTACTAATATGGTTAATGTATGGTATGAGGTAAAAGAATATATGAACATATTGGACTCTCTGTCTCAATTCAGCCCAGTGTGGGGCAATGTTTCATTTAAACCAGGAAAGCTGGATGCAGAATTCCAGATATAGGCAATGATAGGAATAAGTAAAGTAGGTGACCTCTTTAAAGGTACAATATGTAACATTTTTGCAGTAAAATGTCTTAAAACGACTATAACTATGTTATATATTTTGTTAAGTTATGTACTTACACTATCCCAAATGTTTCCAACAATTTTCAAACCCAGAGGAATCTGTAATTTTTTATCTAAAAACGGACGTTTTGTTTAGTTGCCTGTCAGTGACGTCATAAAACCTCTAGTTACTCTAACTTTCATCAAAACACGGGAACCCTGATGATATGTTCGAGAGTAAATGTAAATCATACAATGTCACGCAGTAGTAGTAATGCAGCAGAGACCTTATTTATTGTTACATTTCAATATTAATCGATCCAGTTTAACATTACTACAATGTGCTGGTTGACAAGAAGCTAATGCTAATGCTTGGTGGGTAACATAAGGTTCATGAAGTTATTTTTGTTTTGATTGTTTTGCCCCATATCAATCTTACCCTGTCTTTCGAAAGTCTTCCAAAGCTTGGTCAATAAACAGATTACCAACCACCTTGAATTCCACCGTATCCTTTCCGCTACACAATCTGGCTTCCGTGCCAGTCATGGCTGTACCACAGCCACCCTCAAGGTCATAAACGACGTCACCGTTGACAAAAAGCATTACTGTGCAGCTGTCTACATTGATCTATCCAAGGCCTTTGACTCTGTTAACCATCGTATTCTTATTGACAGACTCTACAAACATTGGGTTCTCTCACGACTGCCTTGCGTGCTTAAATTTTTTTTTTTCCATTTAGGGTCCAGTGCGTTAAATCTGAGGGCCTGTTGTCTGGACCCATGGGTGTCTCTATGGGGGTGCCACAAGGTTTGATTCTCGGGCCAACTCTTTTCTCCATATACATTAATGATGTGTCTTTTGCTGTTGGGAACTCTCAAACCCACCTTTATGCAGATAATACCATCCTGTACACATCCGGCCCCTCATTGGATACTGTGCTATCAAACCTCCAGGAGAGCTTCAATGCCATTCAGCACTCCTTCCAAAACCTACAATTATTACTAAACTCTAGCAAAACCAAGTTCATGCTTTTCAATCGATCGCTGCCCACCCCTGCCTATCCAATTAGCATTACCACTCTCGATGGGTTGGAACTAGAAAATGTGGTGGTGTACAAATACTTAGGTGTCTGGTTAGACAGTGCCCCCTACTTCCAGCAACACATAAACCACCTTCAATCTAAAGTTAAGTCTAGGATCGGTTTCCTATTCCGCAACAGGGCCTCCTTCACTCACGCTGCCAAACTCGCTTTGGTGAAAATGACAATTTTACCAATTCTAGATTTCAGTGATGTCATATAGAGAACTGCCTCAAACTCTCTCCTGAAAAAACTGGATGGTGTCTACCACAGTGCCATACGTTTTGTGACCAGAGCCCCTTATAACACCCACCATTGCAACCTCTATCCATTAGTTGGCTGGCCCTCGTTACACACCAGACGCCTAACTCACTGGTATCAACTCATTTACAAATCCTTGCTAGGCAAAGCCCCGCTGTACCTACGCTCACTGGTCACTATAGCTTTACCCACCTTCGCTCAAGCAGTTACATCTCCTTGGTCACTCCAAAAGCCCACACCTCCTTTGGCCGCCACTCCTTCCAGTTGCAAATGATTGGAATGAACTACAAAAAACCCTGAAACTCAAAACCCTCATCCCACTAACTGCCTTCAAAGCACGGCTGTCTGTGCTCCTTTCCGATCACTGTACGTGCTAACTGTTCCCCGTCTTTCTTCCACTGTTTTTGCACATCCTTACTCCATTATCTCTGTCGTGCCTCATTGCATAGTTACACAGATGCACATCTTCACCTGCATAGCACTATCATATCTGTTTACGCTAGTTTGCACTATTCAACTGCCCTTGTATGCTCAACCGTTATTTCTTCCCACCTTTGTTGTCACACAATTTTTGAACATCTATTGATCTACTTCCCTATCTAGACCGCAATCTGCACTAACTGTATATTGACTATATTGACTCAGCATTTATATATGTTTATTCTTGTATACTGTGTTACCACCTAGACTACACTTTGCACTAATTGTACTCTGACTCTTTACTACATCACAGCATTCATACAGACTGTCTATTCTTGCATATTGTATTATTACTGATATACATCACTTAATAGACCGCAACTTGCACTAACTGTAGATTGACTCTTCACTACACCTCAGCATTTATCTAGACTGTCTATTCATATACATTGTGTTATAACTGATCTACCTCACTAACTAGACCACTAGACTAACTGTTTCCTGACTCTTTACACCATCGACTCTTTACACCATCTCAGCAGTGATATAGACTCTCTGTTCATTGTATATTGCATATCCATCAACTTACTTGCACCTCACTATGTGCCAGCATTTGTAATTGCCCACTTATTCTGCACTTTATGTAGCATATTGTATTCTGTGTTCTTGTACTGTATTGAATGTGAAACTATTTGTTGTCTTGCACGCCTACGCTTGTCTTGGCCAGGTCGCCGCTGCAAATGAGAACTTGTTCTCAACGGCCTACCTGGTTAAATAAAGGTTAAATAAATAAAATAAAAAATTTTAGCCAGCTAGCAAACCCCGGTCTGTCTGCCTCACTCCCCCGGTGCTAAGAGACTTCAGTCGGGATGAGAGCTGACAACAGTCCCAGTACATATGGGGACTGCCCATTTCTCCGACGCTCCATTGTTCCGACCTCTCAATAACCCGAAAAATTCCCTTTGGTCCTACAGCCCACTAGTCCGACGTCCCTTTGGTGACAACATTACGAATCCGACTATGTCCACGCCAAGACCCACCCTACGAAGCAGCTCGGTTGGTTGGGGTTAGGCATTTGACCTTGAGTGGTTAAGGTTAGCCGATTGGTCAGGGGATAGGACCTGTACAAATGGGGTTACATTACCTTGCGTAAACATGGACGCCTGGCCAATAAATTCTATTGAAGGGTGTGTCTTGGTGTGGCCATAGTGGGATTCGTAATATCGCTGGTGGACGTCGGACTAGTGGGCTGTAGGACCAAAGGGAATTTTTCGGGTTATTGAGAGGTCGGAACAATGGAGCGTCAGAGAAATGACATGGCAGCATACATATAACGTTAGTAAAAGTTAGCCCCCAGAGCCATCCCCACCCACACCCGTCTCTCAGCGTCGTTGAGTAACGTTAAAACAAACCCCTTTCGCCCCGGTGTTGAAAACATCCAAAAGGTGACATGAAATATATTATATTGTGGTTTTAAAGGAACATTTATGCACTGTGTCTGGGTGTGACAAAATTAAAAGAATTCTGGAGGGATGTGATGGCCTAGTCAGGTCCATAAATATTGGGACATCGACACAATTCTAATCTTTTTGGCTCTATACACCACCACAATGGAGTTGAAATGAAACGAACAAGATGTGCTTTAACTGCAGACTTTCAGCTTTAATTTGAGGGTATTTACATCCAAATCAGGTGAACGGTGTAGGAATTACAACAGTTTGTATATGTGCCTCCCACTTTCTAAGGGACCAAAAGTAATGGGACAATTGGCTGCTCAGCTGTTCCATGGCCAGGTGTGTGTTATTCCCTCATTATCCCATTTACAAGGAGCAGATAAAAGGTCCAGAGTTCATTTCAAGTGTGCTATTTGCATTTGGAATCTGTTGCTGTCAACTCTCAATATGAGATCCATAGAGCTGTCACTATCAGTGAAGCAAGCCATCATTAGGCTGAAAAATCTAAACAAACCCATCACGGAGATAGCAAAAACATTAGGTGTGGCCAAATCAACTGTTTGGAACATTCTTAAAAAGAAAGAACGCACCGGTGAGCTCAGCAACACCAAAAGACCCGGAAGACCACGGAAAACAACTGTGGTGGATGACCGAAGAATACTTTCCCTGGTGAAGAAAACACCCTTCACAACAGTTGGCCAGATCAAGAACACTCTCCAGGAGGTAGGTGTATGTGTGTCAAAGTCAACAATCAAGAGAAGACTTCACCAGAGTGAATACAGAGGGTTCACTACAAGATGTAAACCATTGGTGAGCCTCAAAAACAGGAATACCAGATTAGAGTTTGCCAAACAACATCTAAAAAAGCCTTCACATTTCTGGAACAACATCCTATGGACAGATGAGACAAAGATCAACTTGTACCAGAGTGATGGGAAGAGAAGAGTATGGAGAAGGAAAGGAACTGCTCATGATCCAAAGCATACCACCTCATCAGTGAAGTATGGTGGTGGTAGTGTCATGGCGTGGGCATGTATGGCTGCCAATGGAACTGGTTCTCTTGTATTTATTGATGATGTGACTGCTGACAAAAGCAGCAGGATGAATTTTGAAGTGTTTCGGACAATATCATCTGCTCATATTCAGCCAAATGCTTCAGAACTCATTGGACGGCGCTTCACAGTGCAGATGGACAATGACCCGAAGCATACTGCGAAAGCAACCAAAGAGTTTTTTTAAGGGAAAGAAGTGGAATGTTATGCAATGGCCAAGTCAATCACCTGACCTGAATTCGATTGAGCATGCATTTCACTTGCTGAAGACAAAACTGAAGGGAAAATGCCCCAAGAACAAGCAGGAACTAAAGACAGTTGCAGTAGAGGCCTGGCAGAGCATCACCAGGGATGAAACCCAGCGTCTGGTGATGTCTATGCGTTCCAGACTTCAGGCTGTAATTGAATGCAAAGGATTTGCAACCAAGTATTAAAAAGTGAAAGTTTGATTTATGATTGTTAATCTGTCCCATTACTTTTGGTCCCTTAGAAAGTGGGAGGCACATATACAAACTGTTGTAATTCCTACACCGTTCACCTGATTTGGATGTAAATACCCTCAAATTAAAGCTGAAAGTCTGCAGTTAAAGCACATCTTGTTCGTTTCATTTCAACTCCATTGTGGTGGTGTATAGAGCCAAAAAGATTAGAATTGTGTCGATGTCCCAATATTTATGGACCTGACTGTAGGTTAAAACAGCCAGCAATGGTAATATGGTACACAATTTCACCCCATGCTGTTAAGTACACACATTAATCTATTGTGCAGTCAACCACACCCCAAACAATTCAGGCATCAAAACAAACACATTACACTGTTTGGTTAATTCATAATCCACGTTTATTTCCTTTAGCTCTTTAAATCCATTTAAACCATGTAAAGAAAAGTGTGCACTCCAGTGCACACTTTTCTACATTGTAAGGTTTTCTGTTTTATTAATCATTATTTTCTGTCTTTGTTAACATGCTGGTGGTGAGGTCCTTCCCGTGCAGAAAAGGCGTTGCCAAAGGTGAAGGACTGCCAATTGGGCAGTTCCATTAGCTACCATGCTGGAGGGGGATTTAGGTTGTGCCATTATCTTGATCCAAGCACCAATTGTAGGTACCTCCATTTTCTTCCAGCTGAGAGCTGTAGTATTTAATTCTGCTGTAATAGGGCGAGATCTTCCAGTGCTTTTTGATTTGTTGGAGTTAGACCAAAGCCGGAAATGTAGGCAAAGAAATCAAATTACAATGCTGAGACTCTCTATGCACTGCCTTTCTACAGTGATGAGTTGGAGACAGCACCCGGGAAATCTCTTAAAACTCGTAGACAGAGACGGCAGGAGAAGTTCCAACACACTATTGTGAAACCACTAACCAATCCTGAACCTGAGTTACCCTTGGGATTTCAAATGCCAGTGAACATAATTGAGGCACAGAAAGCTGATCCATCTTTAGTGTCTCTCTTTCAGAAAGCAGAGGAGAAGGCGCCAGAAGCTGAGCTAGACTTCAACAGAGATGAGCATATTCTGCAAAATAGCATGCTCTATCATCAACAGGGGTCAGTGTTCCTAGGGGCTAGTGGTTCCCCAAGCAGTTAGACCAAACATACTTACCTTGGGGCCGTCTGTTCCCTGGGCTGGCCACCTGGGTAATCACAAAACCACAGCACGTGTCAAACGCCATTTCCACTGGCTGGGTCTGCACAAAGATGTAGCTGAATTCTGTAGAAGTTGCCCTCAGTGCCAAATAACATCTGCTAAAACTCCACTACCCATCATTGGCACCCCATTTGAATGGCTGGGAATGGACATTGTGGGCCCAGTTGAAAGGAGCAAAGCAGGAAACCGTTACATGCTGGTCATAACAGATTATGCTACAAAGTACCCTGAAGTTTTTCCACTTAAATCTTTACAAGCAAAAGCAGTTGCTTTCTGTTTGGTGCAGTTCTTTGCCAGAGTAGGTTCTCCTCAGGAAATCCTGACTGATCAAGGATCTAACTTCATGTCTTTGCTGCTAAAGCAGGTGTACCAGTTACTTGGTATAAGGAGCCTGAGGACCACACCGTATCACCCCCAAACAGATGGTCTGACGGAGCGCTTTAACCAGACGCTGAAGCAGATGCTTTGGAAATTTGTCAACAACAGGGGTACAGACTGCCATATCTCCGCTTCGCATACAGGGAAGTACCTTAAGCCTCTACTGGCTTGAAGTGATGAAGTGCAAGGTCCTCTCTCACTGATGAGAGAGATTTGGGAGGGAGGCAAGGAAAGGGGGGAATCCATTAATGTCATATCCTATGTTGTCCAGATGAGGGAACGACTGGAGAAAGTGAGTGAGCTTGCCCAAGCACAAATGGTGGAGGCCCAGCAATAGTGGACGTCCTGGTACGATCAGTTGGCCCGGCAGAGGTCCTTTAACCCTGGACAGAAAGTGCTAGTGCTCCTTCCCAGTGATGACAAAAAGCTTCTGGCAAAGTGGCAAGGACTGTTTGAGATTCTGAAGAAACTAGGGGCCACCACTTAATAGGTATCTACCCCAGGGAAGTCATGTAGGATACTACATATAAATCTCCTGAAGGAGTGGGTGCAGCGACCAGAAAGAAAAGAGGTGATGCTCATCAGAGGTGTGCGAGAGGAAGAGGACGTGGATGAACAATACTTACCTTCTGCTGGGGCTCCAGTGGACCATGACCTTGACCACTTCTCTGAAGACAAGCAGCTCCAGGTGAGAGAAATCTGTAATTCAGAAGTATTGTAGGAGAATCCTGGTAGGACAAATATTGTTGAACATAACATTGTTGTTAAAGAAGGGGCTTCAGTGAGACAACTTAGTTACAGGATTCCTGAACGCCTGCTGGCTTCACTGAAAAAGGAGATCAACCTGATGTTGTCCATGGGGATCATCACGACTTCAAGAAGTGAGTGGTGTCACCCAGTGGTCCTGGTGCTGAAGAAGAATGGCAGCATAAGATTGTGCATTGACTTCAGGTACCTGAATTCAATTTCTCAGTTTGATTCCTATCCCACACCAAGAATTGATGAACTGTTGAACTGACTGGGCAAAGCAAAATACTTGACCACGATAGATCTGTGCAAGTGTTATTGGCAGGTTCCACTCACTGAGGGATCCAGAGAGCTGACAGCCTTCAGGACTCCACCAGGGCAGCTCTTCTCACAGACCCGACTGGATCCCGGTGTCCCAATCAGATCCTGTGGACAGAGGGACGTAATGGCAGCTTCCCATTACATCCGGCAATCACTAAGTAAGGAACCAGTTCTGTACAGTCCAAACTTTTATGAACATGTTATTCTGCAAACGGATGCTTCTGACAGGGGTCTGGGGGGCGTTGCTTCTCCAGGGACCACCCAGCGACCACCATCCAGTTGCCTACATCAGCAGGAAAATGTTCCCAAGAGAGGTTCGGTATTTGACAGTGGAAAAGGAGGCCCTGGTGGGCTCTTGACTCCTTCCGGTACTACCTCCTTGGCAGGGAATTCACCCTTGAGACAGACCACAAAGCTCTTCAGTGGATGGAAAGGATGAAGGATAACAATGGCAGGATAACCAGGTGGTACCTGGCACTCCAACCTTTCCGCTTCAGCATCCAGCACATACCAGGCAAGAACAACCTCACAGCTCACTACCTCTCCCGCAGTTCCAGCGAGAGTCCTGAAGGGGGGGCTGTGTGATGGTCTAGGCTACACAGGTTAAAACAGCCAGCAATGGTAATATGGTAAACAATTTCAACCCATGCTGTTAAGTACACACATTAATTTATTGTGCAGTCAGCCACACCCCAACAATTTAGGCATCAAAACAAACACATTACACTGTTTGGTTAATTCATAATCCACGTTTATTTCCTTTAGCTTTACACGGTTTAAATGGAGTGCACACTTTTCTACATTACAAGGTTTTCTGTTATATTAATCATTATTTTCTGTCTTTGTTACCATGCTGGTGGTGAGGTCCTTTCCGGTGCAGAAAAGGCATGGTTAAGGGTGAAGGACTGTTATATACTATGGCCTGCCAATTGGGCAGTTCCATTGGCTACCATGCTGGAGGGGGGATTTAGGTTTAGGTTGGTTTTCTTTGTATTAGTTGCAATTACGTACATCTTGGTTTTCCCTGTGTGTGTAATTTGGTTTGGCCGAGTCAGTATATATGTCCCCTTTTGTCTCATTGAGGGAGGTCAGTTTGTTGAGTTCATATCTTGTTTTGTTGTTGCTATTTTTTGGGTTAAGTTATATTGTGTTGACCTCTTTTATAGGCCTAGACATTACATTCTTGGTTTAGCATTTTTTGGGTAAATAAAAATCCACTTTTCAACAAAAAACCCTGCTATACTGCAGGCAAAAAATACTACAGCTCTCAGCTGGAAGAAAATGGAGGCATCTACAATTGGTGCTTGGATCAAGATAATGGCACAATGTATGCCTATGGAGAGATTCATTTATATATTAAAAAAACAAATTGGGGCTGCATGAAAAAATCTAGAAACCATTTGACCAATATATTTAAGATGACATAGGGGAGCTTCTACAGAGGGATAATGCGGGACAGGATATAATTAAAATAAGTGGTGAACCCCAGAAGAGAAAAGGACTGAGGCATGTTTTGGAGGGTGATGGCAAAGGTGATGTGATACTGTCATATTATTTGTTTTTTGTTTTTCTTGTCTTTTAGCTCTTGTATTCACCTGAGGAAGGTCTGTGTGACCAAAACATTGTGAAATGTGTATTTGCATGCGTAATGAACAGTGCGGGACTTCTTCAACAAGCTCTTATAGTGTAACAGATGTTGGGAGAGAGACTTTGTTTTGGGTTGGGTCAGGGGGCGGGGCGATTTGTTAACTGTACTGTATAAATAAATTAAAAAAAGAGTCTTAATTGAATCTGTTTAGTGGAAGCGAGATTAGTGGTTAGCGAGGTATGTTGAGTCTGAAGCCAGGGTTTTCTGTGTCACGAAGGTGGTTTTCTTTTAACCTGGCTAGATCGCCATGGTAACTCATGCCAGTGGTCCTTGAGGGGGTCCCAGGTGGTACCTTAAGGCTGGTATTTACTAGACGCAGCCCAGCTGGCGCGTACAAACCAAATGACAATGACGTCATGGGATCCCCGTGACTATTTATACCCGCGCTGGTGCTTGTGACACTAGTTGCAGTCTTCTCCTGAAAAGCGGTGGCGCTAATGAGCAAAGGCTACCGACGTTGCTCTTTCTACAGACTAGAAGAAGAACGGCAGAACTGGCAGCAGCATTGCCATCAATGCTTCGATTTGATTCGATGACCTACTTCGTCGGATCAAGCTTTTCAGTCACCATAAAAGAACTCATCTTAACCCAGTAAGTTTACAAGAGAGACTTGCAGTCACTGTGAGAGTCCTGGCATCCGGTTGTCGGCGAACTCGTTCAGGCCCCTCCGTTTCTGCTTTGTCGCGTGCCGCTGAAAAAAAAAAGAGCTGTGCGCGACCTCTGCGTGCCGGCAGGATATTATGTCATTTTTACGTCATGATGGCGCGCGCCACCTTGGATGCGTCTAGTATAATTCACGTTTTACCCTGCTCGGCAGCTGTATTTTCACGAGAATCGCAGGCACAGGCGGAAATCGCAGGGGGGTCAGGACTCACCCCATCTGAGGGTTTCCCTCCCTAGAAATATCATTGAAACCATGCTGTGTACTGTAAATAATATATACTTCAAATAATTGTGTAAGTAGTAAAACAATACAAATGCAAACATGGCAAAAGCATTTTAAGTTTAAAAACATTTTAGGTCATCCCTCCCTTGCCTCACAGTGGTTTGGTCCACTGCTTGGTTTTCTCCCTTTAACGGTACACAAAAGTTTGGTGGGGCTCGTGGGAGAGAACAAATTAAGTCATACGCTTTCTGTAATAACATCCTAAAGCAAAAATCAGATGGGGGCCCCTGGGATGGAATCTTATCAAATGGGGGTCCGTGGTTTAATTTGTGTCAGTTTAGGGGTCCTTGACATGAAAAGGTTTGGGAACCACTGACTTATGCTACACGGCTAACCTGGTTTAAGTTTAGGCTCTAAATCTAAAATCTAAAAAGCTCTTTTCATTAATAAACTACTTTTGGAAATAGCGTCACTACAGTCTACAATTTACTGAATGAGCAATACAGATTCTCAGCTGGGGGAATACGTTATAAATGCAAACATGTTAAGCTGTAATGGTATTTATTATGCTACTCAACGCAGCCGTGCCGTTAAAGTAGAGCTTACTGGGGCGGCCTCTAGCTCACCCAGTACGAGTGTTCATCCCATGTAGGCTGAGTCCTTTGCAGCGGCGCGGGTTTGAATTCGACCTGCTGCCCTTTGCTGCGTGTCATCCTCATCTCTCTCCCCCTTTCCTGTCTATCCACTGTCACTATGTAGTTCAATGAGAGCAACAACATCCTTACAAATAAAATGGTGTTCTTGCTCAGCTTTTTTGCATAACTCTCAAAAATGAGAGTGGCAAAAAAACCTGCAATGTGATGCCTACAGTAAGCTCTACTTTATAGATACATTTTTGGGGCATTTCCCTTTATTACTGAATATGTCTGTAGTGTTCTCTGGACATTTGCCCACACTGGCTCTAAAAGAAGCTTCTATAAATCATACACATACAAATCATTATGACGTTTACTTGCATATGAAATGTGGTATAATTTCTTCAAAACATAACGTTACCATTTGTAACATTGTTACATCACTTGGATGATGTTTTTATTGGTCCTGATTTGCTTAAGTCTGTTTTCCACTGGTGGTATATTGCATCTAATAGAACACTTATTGGAAAATGGATTTGTCTGTTGTTATTTATCATAGATAATATTCAATCAATATAATTCATTTCACTTTGATTTTGCTCAAAACTAGTGATTTCCACGTGTCCTTACTGGTTAGACAGTATCAGACCTAAATGCAGTTCTTGAGTATCACATTTAATACTTGATGCAGGATTTCTCCTTCTTTCCTCTTATATCTCCCTGACGTCATGAGTGAGACAAGCTGACTGGCAAAAAGTGTGTGAAGGGAATGAGGACACGTCTAAGAAAAATGTAATGAACCCAGGACCAGTCTAATGTAAATCAACATACAGTTTTAACACAAATTCAAAACATTCCACATCATACACAGGGTTTGTGTCAAAGCAGGGCCAAATTTTTTTTAAATGTTGGTGTAGCCCTGAAAAAAAATTGATCCATCAGGATTCTCATGGTTTAAATATATCCTATATATTCTCTTATCTGAAAATTGTACTCTGCTTTATATGTCATGTAACAAAAGAAACAACTAGGCTGGGACTTCAACAAAACCCATCCATTTCATTTATTAACAGTCCTACTTGTCTGTTTCCTGAAAGAAATGCAAAATTGAAGTAAGAAAACCTGACATCCAATAAAGTTATTTACAAAATGTTAGCACTGTGAGTTTCTATGACATTTCTGGAGATAACAGCTTACATGCAATTTTGCGTAAAAGACAGCTGCAAATGACAACATAACATACAATCAACATAACATACACAAACCTATATAATAGATACTAACTTGCAACCTTAACATAAAATTCCACTGGAGGAAAAATATAAAATGTAGGCCTACTCTATTTAATTCACAGTAATAGTGGCGTGTCAATCATGACTTGCGTGTTCTGATATGTACCCATGGATGGTATGATAGCAGAGATAAGATTTTTAAAATAAGCGTTTTTAGCAGGAAGAATATATTTGGTAAAAACGTACACTGAACTTTTAAAAGGGTACACAGATTTGTTTATGTCAACCATTTGGCTATGTGCACTGAATAACAGAAACATGTCAAATATTAGCATTAGAGACTGGCATTTCAAATGACAAATTTTACTTAAATGACATTTAGTCTCTCATCTACCTCTGTTACAAAATCAAAATCATCTCACCACAAAACAGCAATGTTTCATCTTTGATATACTGATATATTATCACTGATATTAAACAGTTCCAAACAAAGGTACTTTGAGTTTGCATTGAGTCATAACCAGACCTGGTAAACCAGTGATGACATTTCAGCATGTCAATTTCCTTTTTTTTTTTTAAAGCTTCAATTTTAAAAGTTTAAAAATGTATGACTATGTTGCCCCTTTTCTATCTGTGTCACCTCTAGTCCAGTATCCCAAGGAATTGTGTCCATATTGGACAATTACCACTGTGCGATTAACATCAAATGCCAATGTTCAGTGCCAATGCAGGAAGTAGTGTGTCCTTTATGCAGCTACTCAAAAAAGAAAGGGTGTGGGGGTTGGGGTGGTGGATGGGCAGATGTGTGTCTGACTTTGGTACAGGAGACTGGAAATTCCATCCTGTCACAGACCCGCAATTGACATTTGCCTCTTTAATAAACGTAACCACGATTGTTCTCTCCCCATAGCATACTAGTTGCTGTGCTCAGATATTGTAGAAAGCAAAAATTTGAAGGATGTTTTCACAAATATAATCCAGGATTTTGCAGGATTGTCTAATACGGTCACTTTTGTCGGGTGTAAAAGTTGGTCGACGACTCACATTTTTTGTGAATAGTTGCATTAAACACAAACCGAAACTACAGCCTACAGTCAGTTGGCCGGTAACATGCATGGAAGTTCTGCACTTGCAAAATAAATAGGCCGGCAGTAGTAGTGTGTATTTCTAATCCACAAAGTATTACAGAACAAACAAGCCTACCAAAAAAATTGCAACTGGAACTGAGAAGTTTTGCATTGTACTGGCACAGTCAGTCAGCGATGTTTTTCCACTGCGAGAAGAAAACAAATGGCAAAGGAAAAAACTATACAAACTGCACTAAATGGGTAGCATCAGTTATTGACTCAGGTGAACTGCCAGTTGGGCAGCACTCTCACTGGCATCATCTATTATCAACATCTAATAATACATGATTAATTAGCTGTTGATAAGGGTGACTGTTGGCCACAGGAGGCTCAAGGGCACACAAGGGCAGACTCTTGTCTGGGTATGCCAGGAACTTTTAATGTGCACAATTTCTTAATCTGGCTTACACTGCAATGCTAATAAACGGAAAGGTTGATGCTACTCAAAAATAACAAGCTGTATGGGATGGATGTGTACCAGCGACTGATCTCCTGAAGCTAAACATGACTACAGATCAGTTTTGGTTTTATATCACCAGCCTTGTTGAAATCCTGCAGCTCCTGTAATCTGAGGCGCAATAGCTAGATTTGTATCACGAATGTGCAGCCACAAAATCTGCATTAACTTTGTGAGGCCATAATCCCCAATCCCCTCTTCAGGGGGCCTTCTCAGAACTAAAAATGTGTGCCTAATAAAGAGGCAACTCAATGTATTTTAGGACTGCATTAAATTAAAATGTTATCATCAGTAATACTGTCAACACGGGTTTGTCACAGGCACCCACCAAACCTAATGTCTTCTGTTAATCCACCTCATTCCATATACCAAAAAGAAATTAATATAAATTTACATTTTGGTTAATTAGCATTTCTGACAACACTGTAAAAGTGGTATTCTTCCACTATAGGCATAATATTGTTCTAGATCTGCGCACTTAATTGTAGAAGATTAACATGCTATATACCTTACTATTATGTTGACCCGCACAGTTAGTTTTTTCTGTATCAAAACCTTAATAAAAAGAACTCCAGTTTGGTTTGTGAATGTCTGTAGAGATGCCACACCCCATGATGGAGAAGGATGGAACTGAGGACACCTGGACGCCTAGTTTGTCTAACATGTCCAACTGGGTGTCAAGCGACTGGATAAGAAAGTGATTGTAACACTGAGCATGTGGACTCAACTACATCCTCATTCACCTGGAGGCCAAGAGTCCACAGAGAAGACTGCTGAGGATTTAATGTGCAAGTCCAACAACAACTGAGTGAAAGATCTTAACTGTGAATTTGTTCTGGCACCTTACTACCTGCACAACTGAGATAACTCTACACACACGGTCTGCGATTTTCAACTGCTGTTAATTAGATATTAAGGTTCATTTCAAATTTTAAAATTTGTCAGTGTTATATCATGAGTGAGACGATGAGTAAGCAGAGTTACAGGCTGACAATGAAACTGGCCCTAATTTGCAAATCCAAACAAATCTAAAACACCAGTGAATGACTCAATGTTTCATTGGATGGTATTCAACACATTAAAATGATCCCCAAAGATTAAATATTGGCAGTGACTGGACAATTGGAATTTCACATTAGGCCAGAATCACAGCTGCTGGTAACAAGCCATGTTGTAAAACAAAGAATTTGTTAAAACAAAGCCAAGACACAACGTTGACAGTGAACACATGAGCCAATATAAAAAGGCTCTGAAAGGGTCCATCTTTACAGACAAGGAAACTCTGGGGAAAGTAGGATAATACGCTGAAAGAAATATAAAAACTAATTTTAACTCCTACAGTCTGTGCCTTTATACAACATACAGAACACTCTCTCATTGGGTTTATCCAATCAATCTGTAATGTACCTGAAAAACCAGTTTGACAGTAAGGTACAACTCCCACTGGGAGTAACTTCGTTGTATTGAAAAGAACTGGACTCTGAACAGGTTGTTAAGATCATCTATCTTTAGAGTAACAATGTGTTTCAATGAGCTCAATGCTTCAATGAAAACATACCAGAAACAAGAAATTAGTTAAATTCAATGCACGAAAGAATTAGCATTCTCCTCCTTGAAGAAAATGAACAGCTTAACATTCAAAATAATGTCAACCTGTATACACCTTCTTCTTTTTGCTAACATAGTTCCCAATCACCTCACATGCTATGCTTAGGGGTGCCAAGTAGATATCCTATAACCTTAGCTCTCTAGGAATTAATGCGGTGGCTGGAAGTCCTTCAGTTCCTTTCAGGCACACACTTCAGGCACCTCAAACGACACAACCACATCTCACTCTATTCCCTGTGGGGAAAGCACGGCAGCGTTTCTCCCTTATGCTACCACCTGGAGAGTGTCTAAGATACAGAGTCTTTGCTAGCTCCAGGTGGACTCCCTCCACTTGTGACCAAATTACGTAGCAGTTTGCGTCGACCAGCCTGGTAGTCCTCCTCGTCAACATTGACCAACAGTTTTATAGCTTCATGGCCCACAGCCTGTTTTAAGGAATCTGTGATAAAGACCCCTTTAAGGGCCTCTAGCAATGATCCATTGATGTAGTCCCTCCAGAAGGCATCCAAGTAGGTGAGCTCAGAGAACTTGATGTCACAGATGATGGAGCCCAAGTCTCGGGATTTGAGGATAGTGTTTGCCTGGTTGAAGCGCTCAAATTGTCGCTCCACTGCCTCTTGCTTGTTGGAGAAGACGTTACCCTGAAGCGCAGACTCATGCTGGCAGTACTCAGCACGAACCCGGAGGCGGATATCTAAAGGAGGAGAGCACAAGGTAAGAGTCGAAAAGATCATCTGAAAGCTTAAATCTGAATACCAGAGCAGCAAACAAATAACACCAACATTTTATGTCTGAAATTACTCCAATTATAGCTGAGCAACAGCTGGCAACCAGCATGACCTTAGACATTTGCCTGGTGTATGTACAAGCCTGAAGACTTAAAGCCGGGATATGCTTGAAATGAACTAGTTTGTACTGCCTGTAGTTTGACTATCTGTCTCAAGGCAAAGGTGTCACACTTGCAGGCGGGGCAAGATGCCTGCCATCATAGGGAGGGGTGAACAAATTGACATAATAGCACACAATTTCAGATAACCTCTCCTCAAAAGGCATTCATGAAGTTACACTGGAGCCCTTTCCCAATTCCCAGTTTGTGCATCCCCGATTCCTCTCCTCGCGTCTTAGTCCCGCCCACAGGAGATTTGAGCCGAGGAAGAGACTTGAGGAGAAAGGAGTCGAGGCAACAGGCGTTTAACAAACATGAGACATCTTTGTCTCTGAGCAGTCATTTTAAAGCGACATCAATTAAATATGACGTGTGGCACAGCTGCATAACAAGATCCTTTTTGTTTAACATGAAACAGCCCCGAAATCACCATCACCAAACCCACCAGACTAAAAGTACTGTTTAGGATCTTACTCTTTAACAAAAAGGTCTATCTCTGTAGGGATCCTTTCCATAACGTTGTCAGACACTTAGAATAATAATCAGCAGCAACAACAGAACTTTTAGTGGACGCTAACTGACCATGCAAAGTTGTCCTATATAACATTGCAGCCCAGTTCACATCGACCAATTTTCAAAGATTCACACAAAAACATAGGAAAATAGGGTCCAGGTTGATAAAAACTGAATTTACCCTTTAAGCTTAGGAGTAAATTTTGTAACAAAGCACTAGCTCTTATTTTGCCTTATTCACTTTGTGCCATGTTTGATTTTGACTGAAATGGTGTTATTCTTTTTTTATTTGCTCTCAGGAGAGCACTGTTTGTGAGAACAGTTCACAGTATTTTGTATTTGCACTTTTAGAAGAGTACTATCATTTTCTTAGCCATGTCCACTGAAGATATGTTTGAAGTATTATAAATGTCTTTGCTGTTCGAAGTCCACTATGAAGATATGTTTCGAAGTACAGTATATGCTACTATTGTTACTGTGAAGATGGATAGTGCGAGGTTACTTTATATTTAAAACCATTGCACTGTATGCAGAATTTACAATGATTTGAAAACATTGTGGTTTGCATAGTTGTGTGGTTGAATCCACTGCTGTTGATGTAGAGGTTAAGATTTTTGATCTCTCTGTGAAATCTGTTCATGGCAACTGCACGGAGTCGTTCGTTTTGGGTAAAATTGGTACGCAAGTTTTAATATAGACAGTTTTGAGTACAGAACTCTGACTCTGCCTTTTTTGTCAATGCAAATCATTTCAACATACAACTGTATTTACCTACACACACAACAAGGAACCAACCGATGGCTACAATACATTTGGATAGAGTTAACTTTCACAAATCATATTAGATTTAGAGACCCCACTCGGGTACCAGGGACATGATGAAATTGCCTTAAAGTTGAATAATACCTTTACATAATACTAGCTTTAAGAAATCAAGTTGCAGTTACAGTCCAAAATCAGGTATCCTGAACATGATTAAATTACTTAGCATTACATAATAATTTCGTATTGCAATTACAGTCTAAAATCAGGTATCCTGAACATGATTAAATTACTTAACATTACACAATAAATTGTTACTGTAACGGAAAAATAATATGTTAAATTAACACAATTTTGATAGACAGCCTATTGTGAATACAATAGGTTGGTTTGACAAGAAATAAGTAATAAAGAGAGAGACAAAAAGTATTTCAGTTAACCACATTCTGATCATGTGGGACCGATGTACACACAAGTAATTCAGTTTAGGCTATATAGCCTTTATAGGCTATTTTAGTGCAAAACACTACAGATATTTCTATGAAAAGAACTTTACAAATATATATAGAGTATAGTGATCAACAGATAATCGGCCCTGGCTAATTATCGGCACGTTTGCAGATTATCTGTATCTGCGTTTTATTTGACTGATAACTAGGGGTGTAAAGATTCACCGACACAAATCGGTATCCGGTTGTATTATCACAGATACGACCAGTGACGGGAATAATGGCGTTACTTTTTTTCAGTAACGAGTAATCTAATTGATTACTCTTCCCATCTTAATAACGCCGTTACCGTTACTGCCAAAAAATGCGGCACGTTACTATATTTCTTTGGTTTTTTTATCAGACCAACTAGATCTCTGAGTCTGAGCCGAGAGGCAAATACTTTTTTTTTACTGTTCTTCCTTGGTTAGTGGGCAGTGCACGACGCGAGAACATATATGCATATATGACGATTGGCTGAGATTGAGTAAAATGTCATGGTGAGCCAATAAGAGGTAGAGTTGGGCAGGTGTTCGAAAGCACACATAGTCGGACACACAAGACATGTTGCAAGAACAACACAAGCGAGTCAGTCAACGAGAGAGAGAGACAGGTATGGCGTTATGAAATCAAGGAGAGGGTTAACTTTTCCTGCTACAGATTTTCCACCGTGGTCAGAAAGAACAGGGGAGACACTTTTGTTTCTCTTACTATATGACTCTAGAGTCGGTACTCGCTCGTATAAAGTATAAACATCAGGCCACTTATGTTATTTGCACTACACAGAATCTTTGTTATTTATTTTTGGTATAGTGCTTAACAAGCATAATTTAATTTTGCCCAGTTGTGGCCTGTTGAGGTGTTGTGTTATTTGTATCGATCCACTATATAAACATAATATCTAAATACATGGCATTTGATTGGAGGCTAGTCTCACTTTGTCCCACAGCAACATTAAAATAGTTTAGATTTGTGTACATTGTTTCTGTTAATAATGTATTGTATTAAGTGTCCATTTCATTATAATATTCAGATTTATCATAAATAATTGAACATGCACATGTATTTTAAGTTCCATTAAAGAGGGGTAGGTGGAGGTGGGGTCATATTTGAGCATTAACAAGTTACTTTCATAATTTGTAACTGAATAACTAATTTAATTACTTTTTGGAAGAAGTAACTAGTAACTGGAACTAATTACTTTTTAAAAGTAACTTGCCCAACACTGGATACGACTACATCGATACACAGACCCCTGCATCAATCTAAATGGGCCAAGATTCAGCGGAAGGCCCAGTTCTAACGTTACGAATCTGTTGACTGAAGCTTTGCTGTCAATCCAACGAAGCTGCGGTGTGCGCAATGCTGTTTATAGAGAAGGGTGTGTGTTTATTTGCGAGGAAGACAAAAGCCTCACCATGTGTGTGATTAAGGACTTGATCATTCATGTTTGGGGTGGCGGGGATCAGCCAATCAGTGCCTTTTTTTGGGTTTGCAGAAAAAACATGCTGACTGCTAGGTTTCGTTTTTGGAGTTAGAGTGAAAGGAGGAAGGTGTGGCAAAGCGAGACTAGTGTGAAAGTGGCTGAGAGGAATACATTGTGGATATTGTAAATTGTACTAGCTACGGTCTGTGAGTCATCCATCCATGTGTGTTCATAAACATGGGAGTAGACTGGTATACATATGTATAGATATGTATTTGGGTGTGTTCATAATGACGTTTATATGTTCTAAGATGTTCAGTTACATTAGCACAAAAGTCTGTAGCCGCATGCCAACGCTCACAACAGTATTATAGTGCTCACATGTATACTGTTAATACTGTATATGACTATTATTGCAGTGCTCACAATGACTGTAACGTGTACCTGTGATTGAGTTACTAGCTATGTTTCCATCCACACATTTTTATCCAAATTAAGTGATATCAAACGATAAATGCCTTATGGAAACAGTAAAATTCGATTGAATTTCATGAATATCGACTCAAAGGAAATACGTTCAGTCTCATCGGATTTTATCTTGATCGATATACGGCTTATGCGATAAACGCTGATGGAAACGTTGTTTGCCGAATAAATAATGAATTGCGATTAAGTTTTAGGTCATTTTATGGTTGCAACCCACCACAAAACAAAGAAGTTTTTGTTCATTTACACCCAGTATTTCCGCTCTGTTTGCACACATGGCGGGTGTCAACAAAGATAGATGTAAGTCGACGAACGAGGAGACGAGAGACTTTTTGAATTTAATTTACGAGCAAAATATAGCGCTGTCGTTCCCACACCACAGGCCGCCTCCGTTGTCGTTGGGCATTTACGTGCATCTGCATCATCATAGCAATGTGTTGATAGCGTTGTTTTCTTATTATAGCTTGATATGTCGCTATCAGCTGGCACATAAGCACTATTACAACTTGTGCAATATTGATCATTTGTTGGTAGATGGCGCGCTCCATTTTGTCTAGCAAAACTTTGTTCGCAAATGTCTGCTTGAATGTTGTGCGATTCAGTGCGAAAATGAATAGAAACACCTTCAAAGTGTCTCAAATCAATTCGATATACCAACTTGACCGCAAAACAGCATGTGACGTCATTACGCACAGGTTTTTATTTGCTTTAAAGCCGTTGGCTGGAAACACACTTTCACCAGCTTTATTCGCATGAGTTTTTTTTACCGAACTTCAGATAATTCGATTGACAAGTGGATGGAAATGTAGCTACTGTCTCTAAGATTACAGCAGCAAGGAGGCAGTTTCATTTAACATAGAGCTGATATTGGTTATAAGAGGCTAGCTAATTAAGTTGAAGTTACAGTGTACTGTATACTATTAACATGTCCTAGTTTTACTATTCCCTGGTCCCTTATACAAAATATATATTTACAAAATATATTACTTTAAGGTAGACAATGCTTGTTTTATAGAATTGGCTTATTTTAATTTATAATGGGAAATGAATGTGTCTACTTTAAACAAATATTAACTCTATCAGATTGAATCATATCTCATTGTATCGCACCGAATCGTTTCATATAAAAATGTATCGTCCCTGAACCGTATCGTAGCCGACAGAGTGCACCTGAGCAAAGCGAGACTGGCCAAAATATACCCAGATTCCAAATCTAATTGTGACTGCTGTTGTAGTTCACAAGCTCATCTCTCTCACATGTTTTGGTCCTGTCCAAGGCTTGCATCTTTTTGGTCTTCAATATCCAATGTGCTTTCAACAGTCCTTAACACTAGAGTGCAGCCCTGTCCATTGCTGGCAATTTTTGGAGTGCCGGTTGAGCCTCTCCCTATTAATTCAAGCAAGACTGACATAGTTGCTTTTGCCTAACTTTTAGCGAGACAAAGAATACTCCTGGTTTGGAAATCGTCAACATTTTTCCTCTTATTTTTGTACTTTGCTGCTATTCTTGCCATTTATGTTTTTGCTTAATTTTTGTCCGTTATCTATTGATTTTTTACTATTTGTGTACTCATGGGGTGAGTTGGGCATTTGGAAGGGGGGTGGGTGGATCGATGGGAAAATGGGGACATTTTTTGAAGAAAAAAATGGTAATTTGTACACACTTTAAACTTGTACCAACGTTGTTGCACCAATAAAAATTATTTAAAAAAAATACTAATAATCAGTATCGGCCCTGAAAACCAGTATCGGTCGATCCCTAATAGAGTATATTATATACACACAAGCGCACTCTCTTTCCATTATTAATGCGTGGATCTGCTCTTCATCCGAATCCGTGTGTAGGCTAAAAATCATCCACCTGAATGAATTATTTTCTCTGATTTAGAGACACATGGGCATTTCACGGTCCCTCTACAGTCCCTGTAGGCTCCTTTGCTTTTAAAATGATGTATTGTATTAATGTAGCCTATAAGTGTCTTCTATAACGATTTACTTTAATGATTAGAGAGACTACTTGTAAACGTTTCCATGCGCACAGTAATGTCACTACAACTGATATCGTCGGGCATTTATTCAGCCCAAGATTATTTGTTCTGGGAGACGGATCAATTCTAAGCGGAATAAATAAACATAAGAAGCTGAGTCCAATGTTCAACTGTATGTTTAAAAAGTAAGTAAAAAAAAGATATAAATGCTGGCCTGGTTTTTGCCATGGCATGCGTATGGAGTGTTTCCTTACCTAATAAACACTTTAGTTTTACTTGTGTGCAGCATCTGACATAATACACTAGAAAACAACCCCAAATTCAGATTATAGAAGTTAGAAGCCAACAATAAAATTGATTAGCCTCCATAAGGGACGGTACCTTCTCATCAAAAGAAACTGATAGAACCAATATGTAAGCTTTAAGAAAGAGAATAAACATGGGACATAATTTTAATCTGCATCATAACAGAAAGAAAATGCAGGCACAACTGTCTGTAAACCAGTCTCTTTGAATGTCCAACATGCCTGGATATGCGACTCAGGCATTGTGTAATTGGTTTAGTTATGATGGATAGTCATATTAGCCTAATTCATTTTTTTATTATTTGCAATCTGATGAGGAACAACTGCAGGGTTTAAGATTCTCAGTAGCCTCACAGCTGGCCTCTTATTGACGTACAGTGGCAACACCCTTTTATGTCTCCTTGCAGACCAAAAAACAACTCACTGCACAAGAGCTCCCCAGCAGTTGTCTCTGGGTTTCTGACCCTTTGATTAACTCTGACCCACTAAGATCCTCAAAATACATTTTTGAGGGGTCTCAAAAATTAAGCCAATTATTTACTATTTATCTTTACTGTAGAGCATATTAAAATATGAAAAGGTGAAGAGCATCATGGAAAATGCAACTGACAGTGCCATTCTAAATCATGTCCAATCAATTGACTGTAAAACCGACAAACACACTTCCCTCTCTCTTTTTCCTTCTCTCTTTACCACACACTTGCTTACATGTGGGCTGCAGCTTCCACTGTGTGTGCAACATGCATGGTGGGTAGGTGTGTGTGTGTGTGTGTGTGTGTGTGTGTGTCCAACACTGCTTGTGCCACTGTGTACGCCAACAGTCAGGCAGCACATGTATGCAGAGGACAAGCAGCGTTGGCTTGTCCAGATGCTCTGAAGATTTGATTTTACGTTCATACACCTAGGCAGTGCAAAAAAACATTTACAGCTGGAACACAGCGGGCGCATAAGTGTCGCGGAGCATAGATACGTGCCTGATCGCGCGCCTGGCCATTCATACCGGACGCGCTGGTCACAAAGCGATCCTTATTCTCTAGGCCGATAGAAAGAGACAGGATGAGTGTGGAAAACTGTGGTAATTGTAGCCTGTGTGTGTGTGTGTGTGTGTGTGTGTGTGTGTATAACACTCTCTGTCCGTCCGTTGCTCTCTCCCTCCATGTGTCTTGCTGTGAGAAGTCAACACAGCCAAAATCACCATGAACCTAAGTATTTTATTTTGAAATGTTTTATTTTTCTAAAGTATCCGGCTGCACTGTGGTCTTCCTGTATGCAATTACCTGCCTGGCTTGACACATACGCTCGCGTCTCGCGCAAGAAATAGAAGAGACGCCGAAACTATCGCTACGGACCGTATGCACGGACAGATTGGAAAACATGGGTGCCAAAATAATAAAAAAATAACTGCGCTACACTGCTATGCACGCTTGGTGTGTTTTTGGCTGTAAGCCGTATAAATGCAGGGAAAACCCTTGTTCCTGAGCTATATTTAAAGTGTCTGCATACTTAATGTAATATTTCAGTTTTCAACATTTCTAAAAATCCAGTTTTGGCTTTGTCATTATGGGATATTGAGTGTAGATTGATGAGTGAACAATAATTTAAATAGGGCTGCCCCAAATGATTCGAAGCTTCGGGCCTTTGCCGTGGTAACCGACGTCCAAATCAGTATTCAAATACTAAATGTTTTTTTTAAGTTCTTGCAAATGCATTACAACAAACATCACCCATGCCACAAGGATCCCTCTATATGTTGCGTTTCTTTTTACCACATGTTTGCTTCTCTCTGCAGTCAGCTGAGGAATGACTTCTCCTCCGTTTGCGGTTTGGTACAGGAGGAGCTGGCTTTGTTCGGGGAGGACCAACATGGGGTCCTGATGGAGAACAGCAAATGACTGGGTGAGGACCTAGAAAGTGACATTAGTTATAATGTTAATCAAGCTTCTGTATGACAGCACATAGTTATCTATGAGGACGTACCGCTGCATTTATTACTCATGTATTACTCTTATCCTGCTGATTGAAGAAATGTAAAAAGTTCAAAAAGAAAAAACACAATAAATAAAACACCCACCTGTTCTTCTGTGAGGCGCAGTATCCTTGCTCCGCACTGCTCCTCTTGGGGAAATGTAGCGCACTGATGTCTCTTCCAGGTACTTGTCAACAGGGTCTGGGCACACTGAAAACAAAAGTTGATTTCTGATGTTATTTTTAATTGTGGAATACATCACACAGAATGCAGAACCAATGTTGCAACAGACAGTTTTTGTGCACTGAGTTTTTGTTTTGTTGGATTTAAGAGCAACTAAAGAGTTAAAAGTGATATGACGCTATTAACAGGGGACCCAATGACACAGCTGCGTGTCCATTAAAATTACAGATTTATCTGGGTTTGAACATTTGGGATAATATGTGCACTAGAACTGTCAATCTTCCTCTATATTACCATTCAAATTTCTTTTTTTTTTTTAAATATTCAAATAATATTAATGAATGCACAAATGCAGCCTGTTATTGGTGTGAATGCTGAAGGCATTCACAACCTATGTTATTCTACATATTTATTCTACTTATTCTTCCGTACCACTTTTTTTGCCATTTTTTTTGCCATGTGTCCTTTTCTGAGGCTTAGAAAAAAGCCCTTCTGCCATTTTTACATTGGTGTGTATGGGATGGAATGCTCAGACTCAGAGGGCCGGGTCCAACTGACAGAGTGGAAAGAGGCAAAAGCAAAATTCTCTTTACCTTGCGATACCATCCACAGTTTTAACTCTTCATATATTAATTTGTAAATGTAAGGAATCTTGTGCCCTTTCTAACAATGTACTTAGGGAGGCAATCAGACTTTTACACGAGGCACAGTGATCTTCCAAGTGAAGCCATGTCCACCAACTGCCACACTGCCTTCTGTATTAAATGACAGCAGAAATATCAGGAGAACAGAAACAGCCCCTTTAAGACAGCTACTGTCCTCACATTTTTTACCTTACACACACCATTCTTGCACAGGATGTTCAGCAGGGTGTCATAGCTCTCACAGCATTAAACGATAGGAGCTACGGTTTTTGAGCTAGAAGCAGAAGTATCAAGGGTGCACCAGAGCCTCGTCTCTGTGAGAAAGGAGTCGTCATGGC